>NC_057944.1:40774442-40996942 GCF_018555375.3 Anguilla rostrata
AGCTGCCATGGCTGTAAGAGCTAGCACGTTAGCCACGCAGCAGAGCGGATCTTCCCCACGCAACGATATCCCCGCTTTGGGGGAACAGCGACAGAAATTATTCATCCTGACCGGCCTACTAGAACTGCTCGATGACAAAGACGACATTGAAACTGCCCTCTTGTAATTGGCTGTGTTCTATAATATAAGTAGGCTATTTCATTGTACGGAGACAAATATATAAGGCAACCGCAATAACCCTGTCCAATAACTCCAATAACTTTAATGGAAAGCATTCATTTGCGGAGGTCCGGCTGGGCGCTGTGAGTAAGCTGTTCCTGAACAGGTCCATTTGCTGGCCGTTGAGCCGGCCTTGTGTGCGGCTCACCGCTCTTCAGCCATTACTCCAGCGCCATCGGCTGCATTATTACAATCAATCCCTCGGAAAATGACAGGCAGGTTCCTAATTAACATCAGTGAAGCAGCAGTTATTCTCCTTCAAAAGGAGGTGTGAGCAAAATCAGCCTTTTATTTATTTGAACCTGATAACTAGACGCCAAAGCCTGTCTCTGAGTGAACCGACGCAGCAGAGAAGATGAAGACTGCCACGATCCTCGCCAGAAGACATGTGACTGAGACCGGAGCCCACGGGCTGCTGGGTGGCGCGTTGCGTTAAGGCACCACACATGGACGAGCCTCATGGGCTGGGATCAAACCCGGACCGAGCCAGTGCCGATTGTGTCCGGTTGCTCCACAGGGTGACTCGTGACTGCGTCGCCTGGGGTGTGGGAGGGGTCAGTCAATTAGGGGTCTGCTTTCCATCGCTATCTAGCGCCCCCTGCTGGCTGATCAGGTGCCTGTGGACTACACGAGAAAGCTGCACATGAAGGTCCTCCTCTGACTCTACCCTGAGTGAGCTCAGCTGCAGTCTGCAGGGTTAAAGGTCCTCCTCTGACTCTACCCTGAGTGAGCTCAGCTGCAGTCTGCAGGGTTACAAGCAGCAGCAGCTACACCCTGTGTTTCAGGAGAGAACCACAGACTTCTACACCCTCCCAAACTAGCAGCACAGACTTCTACACCCTCCCAAACTAGCAGCACAGACTTACACCCCAAACTAGCAGCACAGACTTCTACACCCTCCCAACTGCACCGTGTTTCAGAGGAGACACGCTACACTCTAACTAGCAGCACAGACTTCTCACCTCCAAACTTACACAGACTCTCATCTCCAAACTAGCAGCACAGACTTCTACACCCTCCCAAACTAGCAGCACAGACTTCTACACCCTCCAAACCAGCCCGGTAAGAAACCAGACTCTACACTCTCCAACTAGCAGCCAGATTCTCATCCCAAATACAGCACAGACTTCTACACCCTCCCAAACTGGGGTGGGAACTGCACAGGCTCAGCCTCATTCTGGGAGCCAAATTTATCTAAAAATAAAAAGAGAAAGAACTGCTCCTGCTGACTATTTGGGCGTGGTTACTTGATTTGAATCAATACTTCAGTGAATCAGCCGTTAATGTGGAACAGATAGCATTGCAGCTATATGCAGCACAAACTGCAGCCTTTGTGCATCTACACCTTAATGTTATAAGTCCATAACAGCCCCGTGAAAGAGGCAATTTGAGCGATGGTATTTCAGCGAGCGAGTTTTCTCAGCTCAGCTCATGAAACTGGCACCCCAAGTGGTCCGTTTCTCTCCACACCAGTCCTGGCACAGCTCGTCTCTCATTGGACGGTCTGTCAGGAGACACACTACATGGCAAAAAGTATGTGGACACCTGACATCCAACGACTCATCCAAAATTATGGGCATTAATATGGAGTTGGTCCACTCTTTGCTGCTATAACAACCTCCACTCTTCTGGGAAGGCTTTAAACTAGATTTTGGACCATGGCTACAGGGATTTGCTTCCATTCAGCCACAAGAGCATTAGTGAGGTTCGGCATTGACTGGGTGATTAGGCCTGGCTCGCAGTTGGCTTTCCAACTGATCCCAAAGGTGTTGGATGGGGTTAAGGTCAGGGCTCTGTGCGGGCCAGTCCAGTTCCACACCAAAACCAGCAAACCGTTTCTTTATGGACCTTGCTTTGTGCAAAGACCATACTAAAACAGGACAGGGCCTTCCCCAAACGGTTTGGGAAGCACAGAATATTCAATATTGTGATTGAATGCTGTAGCATTAATATTCGTCTTCACTGGAACTAAGGGGCCTAGCCCAAACCATGAAAAGGAGCCCCAGACCAAGGGGTGTCCAGATACTTTTGCTCATATCAGTGGTATCATCTGTGCATTTCACCTAGCTTCCCTCAGTGAGCCTCAGACCCAACCCCCCTCCAAAAAAAACTCTGCCTAAAAACAGCCGCAGTAGATAAACAAAACCATTCAGCCGAGGAGGGGTCTGAACAGACACTGAATAATCTTTACATAATAAGCCCACAGTTATTAAAATAAATTAATTGTTTGAGCGGGCGATTAAAAAAAGAAATTAATAAAAGGTTTGAGTATTATATACGAAGCTTGAGACTGATGAGAGAGATGGTTTTTCTTCCTTTCAAGCCCGCCTGCTCAGTAGGAACGCCTCCTGGCACTCGCAGACAACCCAGCTAGGCCACTCCATGTAGACACTCCCCTGACGCTCTCGCTAAGGACGCCTGCCAGGACCACTCCACGCTAGGCACCGCGCTCCACGTCGCCTCCTTGGTAGACCACGCCCTGAAGACCACGCCTGGTAGCGCTCTCTTGCAAGACACACGCTCGAGGACGCTGCCCTGAGACACAGAAGACACAGCGTCCAGCAAGCACGCCTGCTCAGGTAAGACACGCCTGTCCATGTAACACTCACGCCCGCCTGGTGCAACTGCACTGTACAGCTTCACGGTAAGGGAACACGCTGTCACTGGCATACACACAGCTGCTCTTGCTAACGGGAAGAGCCTCTCCATGTGCTAGGCAACACTGCATCTGGCTAAGACACACAGGAAGACAACGCCTTTCCACGCTAAGCACACAGCCTGCTCCACTGGCTGGACACACAGCCTGCTCCACTGGCTAAGGACACACAGCCTGCTCCACTGGCTAAGGACACACAGCCTGCTCCACTGGCTAGACACAGCCTGCTCCACTGCAAGGACACAGAGGACACACAGCCTGCTCCACTGGCTAGACAAGAGGACACACAGCCTGCTCCACTGGCTAGGAACACGAAAGGACACAGCCAGCTCCACGGCTAGGCCACAGAAGGACACACAGCCTGCTCCACGCTGGGACAAGAAGGACACACAGCCTGCTCCTCTGGCTAAGGACACACAGCCTGCTCCACTGGCTAAGGACACACAGCCTGCTCCACTGGCTAAGGACACACAGCCTGCTCCACTGGCTAAGGACACACAGAAAGGACACACAGCCTGCTCCACTGGCTAAGGACACACAGAAAGGACACACAGCCTGCTCCACTGGCTAAGGACACACAGCCTGCTCCACTGGCTAAGGACACACAGCCTGCTCCACTGGCTAAGGACACACAGCCTGCTCCACTGGCTAAGGACACACAGCCTGCTCCACTGGCTACACAGCCTGCTCCACTGGCTAAGGACACACAGCCTGCTCCACTGGCTAAGGACACACAGCCTGCTCCACTGGCTAAGGACACACAGCCTGCTCCACTGGCTAAGGACACACAGCCTGCTCCACTGGCTAAGGACACACAGCCTGCTCCACTGGCTAAGGAACACGAAGACACCAGCCTGCTCCACTGGCTAAGGACAACAGACCCAGCCTGCTCCACTGGCTAAGGACACACAGCCTGCTCCACTGGCTAAGGACACACAGCCTGCTCCACTGGCTAAGGACACACAGCCTGCTCCACTGGCTAAGGACACACAGCCTGCTCCACTGGCTAAGGACACACAGAAAGGACACACAGCCTGCTCCACTGGCTAAGGACACACAGAAAGGACACACAGCCTGCTCCACTGGCTAAGGACACAGCTGCTCCACTGCTAAGGACACACAGCCTCCACTGGCTAAGGACACACAGAAAGGACACACAGCCTGCTCCACTGGCTAAGGACACACAGAAAGGACACACAGCCTGCTCCACTGGCTAAGGACACACAGAAAGGACACACAGCCTGCTCCACTGGCTAAGGACACACAGAAAGGACACACAGCCTGCTCCACTGGCTAAGGACACACAGAAAGGACACACAGGCTGAGGACACACTGGGTGAGGACACAAATCTGACCAACAGGTCAATGCTGCAGGGCAGTACTCATAAGAGTATTAATACGCTGAATTAATACACATACATATCCCAGACACACACACATTGCTGTATATAGGGCCATTAATACAACACACACACACACACACACACAGACACATGCACACACATAACACACTCGCACACACACACACACACGCACGCACGCACACACACACACCACGCACGCACGCACAGACACATATAACACACTCACACACACACGCACACATGCACGCACGCACACACACACACACGCACGCACGCACGCACGCACGCACGCACAGACACATATAACACACTCACGCACGCACGCACACACACACACAGGGCTGAGACTGAATCTTAATCAGCTTCAGATTACGAGCAGCAAGGTCCCCAGCACTTCTGATCACTGCAGGACTAGCAGACGGGGGAAGTAATGATGTGTAATAAAGGTCTGGCCGTGTCACAGAATCCCCAGAGTTTCACCCTTTAAAGACCAATAAAAGCACATTATTACCAGTTTAAAGGACAACACATTCACAGCAAAATTATGCTTTCTTACGACAGGGTACATAACTGTGTGTGTGCGCATGTGTGTGTAGTGTGGTGCGTGAGTCTGTTGATGAATCTGTTGAGTGTGTAGTGTGTGTGCTGTGTGGTGTGTGTGTGTGAGTGAGTTGGAGTGTGTGTGTGGTGTTGTGTGTGTGTGAGTGAGTGTGTGTGTGTGAGTGTATGTGAGTGTGAGTGAGTGTGTGTGAGAGAGTGTGTGTGTACTTGAGATACCTATATGACCCAAGCAGGCGAGCACTGCCCAGCCTACTGTCTCGCTGACGGACTGATTGACAGGTGAGTGACAGACTGATTGACAGGTGAGTGACGGACTGATTGACAGGTGAGTGACAGACTGATTGACAGGTGAGTGACGGACTGATTGACAGGTGAGTGACGGACTGATTGACAGGTGAGTGACGGGCTGATTGACAGGTGAGTGACAGACTGATTGACAGGTGAGTGACAGACGGAGTAGTGCCGTGACCTTCGCCCAGCACACCGGCGGCAGACGCTGGCGCACTCAGGTTCCCTCCAAAATCAAGCAACACGGAGGCCTTCCGAAATGAGTCGGCCTCGGGACACTAATGGAGAGAAACGCAAAGTGGAGCGGACGGGAAAAGTGAGCGGATCTTCAGTGAGCTGGGCCTGACTGACAGGCACACAACGCGGCCTGTCGCTTAGCGTCAGCTCCAATAAGGGGGGGCCTGGTGAGCCTCTCTCAGCGGAGGGGGGCTGGCCGGACGGAGACGCTCTAAAATCTAATTAAATCCACTTAAAAGCCGGAGCGGGGGGGGGGGTCCCGGAGCGGGGGGGTCCCGGAGCGGACGGGGCGCTGATGGGATCGGAAGGCCGGCTTGTTTAAATGATTGCCTTTCGTCAGGCTCATCAGTGCCAGTCCCAGTCCAGCACTGCCGACACAAATTGGGTGTGTCGGGGGGGTGGGGGGGGGGGGGGGGGTGAGGCTGACTCAGAGTCCCGCTGACGCGAGCCGTTTGGGCGACTCTGCCGAACTTTGAGAGCCATCCTGGGACAGCAGGCTGCAGAGGTCTGGAGACCATACCTGCCAGACCCTGGAGTTTCATCGCCATGGATACGCACTTCAATGGATGCCCCAGCTGTGTGAAAACAAGGACAGCCAGCTGCAGAGTCTTTATTAATCAGGAAAAGAACCTGAGTACACAGGTAACTAATCTCACCAGCGGCTCAGAGGAGCATGAGTGTGTGCATGCGTGCGTGTGTGTGCATGTATATGAATGTGTGTGTTTGTGAGTGTGAGTGTGCGTGTATGTGAGTTTTCTGTTCAGAAATAGATGAATGGAGGCTGATTCTAGTCAGGCTTCCTGATGACAAATAAAGTGTTTTTAGTAAGCAGGTGTTTTCTGCAGAAGGCCCAAAATAACAGCCAATCCTGAAGCTGCATTTCAGAGTGTGATGCAGTTGCGTGGAAACTGTGGGCCCAGTTGGGTGTATTTGTGGGGCAGATTCATAAGCACACGCAGGGACGCGTGACGCAGGCTCCTATGAGCCAGCACCTGCTCGCATGCTAACGCTAACGTAAGAAGCATTCACTGTCAAACAAACCCTACCTGAGGGCCTGCAGATGAGGCCGGCACATTTTCCAACTCTTTATGGGTCAGCAACCATTCTGCTTTAGACCATAACCACAGGCCGAATG
Organism: Anguilla rostrata; assembly: GCF_018555375.3. Taxonomy (NCBI): domain Eukaryota; kingdom Metazoa; phylum Chordata; class Actinopteri; order Anguilliformes; family Anguillidae; genus Anguilla; species Anguilla rostrata. The sequence continues at coordinate 40,780,903 of NC_057944.1, forward strand.
TAAATAACCAACCATAACCACGGACCGAATCCAAACAACCAACCATAACCACGGACCGAATCCAGACAACCAACCATAACCACGGACCGAATCCAAACAACCAACCATAACCACGGACTGAATCCAGACAACCAACCAGCTAACCAAGACAATCCAAAACAACATAACCACAGACGATCAGCAACCAACCAAAACCACTGACTGAATCCAAACAACCAACCATAACTACAGACCGAATCCAAACAACCAACCATAAACACTGACCAAATGTAAATAACCAACCGTAACCACAGACCATACAGTATGTAACCAGCCAACCACAAGCAGACCTCTCTGATTAGCTGTGTTTTTGGTGTCCAATGCCCTGCCCTCCTGTTTGATTGGCTGTGTTTTCGGTATCTAACGCCCTGCCCTCCTGTTTGATTGGCTGTGTTTTCGGTGTCTGATGCCTGTTTGACACTCTCTAACCGCAAGGCCAAATGCTAATCCGGTCTTTAATCTCTGCAAAAACCTTCTTTGTTGTCGAGCATTATTGCCTAAATAATACATTTTAAAGTTTTTTATGTGAAAAAGGCCATCCGGTGCTGAATATTATTTTTATATTTCACTCCTTGCATAAAAGAAACCAATTTCATTTTATTGCCATATTGGCAGCAAATGAACGGCCATTTTCTTCCCCAGCGGCAGAAAGTTTAAATCCTAATTGTCTGAGGCAGGGACGTAATTGGGTCAGAGAAAGGTTAACCTCTTTCCCCCGCTGTACAAACACGCTACCTGGCACGGATAATGTTAGCACGGCTGTTCTGGGGAAATGGGGAGATGTGTAGAATGTCTAAATAACTAAACGCCAAATCTCACAGTAGAAGACCAGGCTCTGCTTTAAATGAAGGTTCCCTAAACTGTGTAATTACAGAGTAACTACAACAGTAGTAAGGGTGTAATTAATGTGTATGTACGCGCTGTTAATGTGTACGTACGCACGGTTAATGTGTACGTACGCACGGTTAATGTGTACGTACGCACGGTTACTGTGTACGTACCGCGTTACTGTGTAGTACGCGCGGTTACTGTGTACGTACGCGCGGTTACTGTGACGTACGCCGGTTAATGTGTACGTACGCCGGTTAATGTGTACGTACCGGTTAATGTGTACGTACGCACGGTTAATGTGTACGTACGCACGGTTAATGTGTATGTACACGCTGTTAATGTGTAGGTACGCACGGTTAATGTGTACGTACGCACGGTTACTGTGCACGTACGCACGGTTAATGTGTACGTACGCACGGTTAATGTGTACGTACGCGCTGTTAATGTGTACGTACGCGCTGTTAATGTGTACGTACGCGCTGTTAATGTGTACGTACGCGCTGTTAATGTGTACGTACGCACTGTTAATGTGTACGTACGCGCTGTTAATGTGTACGTACGCACGGTTACATTGAACTTGCAATGAAACCTGTCTGGGGGTGTACCTGTCTGGGGATGTACCTGTCTGGGGGTGTACACCTGTCTGGTGGTTTACCTGTCTGGGGGTTTACCTGCCTGGGGGTAAAATCTGTCTGGGGTATACCTGTCTGGTGGTTTACCTGTCTAGGGGTTTACCTGAAGTGAGGAGTTGTACTGCAGTGCTCAACTGCTGATCTGTTCATCACCCTCAGAAGCATGAAATAACCTTTAAACCTGCGGCAGGTTCAACAGTTTTTACAGTGAACACAATGATGTGTATTACTTAGTTATACAGCACCCAGGGTAGCTGTATTACAGTGTGCTTACAGTGTGATTAGACTGGTATCAGGGCTGAAGATCGAGAATCCATCACCTTTTTTAAAGATGAAAAACCTGTAACTGTGCTTTTGCTTTTTATGAAAAGATAAATTGAGTGAAAGTAGCATGCTCTGTACCCAAACTGGACTAGCCCCCAGCTCTGTACCCAAACCAGACCCCCCTCTGCTCCCCCAGAAGCAGACAGAGGGGTCCCCCGCTGGAAGAGGCTCCAGCCCACGATCCTGTAAGAACAGACCCGCGCAGAGGCAGCGAAGTGTTTCTGCCGCATTTTTAATAAGAGACTTTCACTCCATTAAAACGGCACGCCCTGTCAGTCACTGGGAATGATGGGACAGCTACGGGGAAGCAGCGCTCTCTGCTGCTGCTCCTCCTCCCCCTCCTCTTCCTCCCCCTCCTGCTCCTTTTCCACCTCCTCCTGCTGTTACACCTCCTCCTCCTCCTCCTCCTCCTCCTCCTCCTCCCCCTCCTCCTCCCCTCTCTCCTCTCCTCCTCCTCCTCCTCCCCTCCTCCTCCTCCCCTACTCCCTCCCTCCCCTCCTCCTCCGCTCCTCCTCCTCCTCCTCTCTCCTCCTCCATCACAGCCCAAACCACCACACACCCCACTGTGACAGAAAATGACTTCCTTCCTTCCCCAACCCCCCTTTTTATTGGGGGCAAGGTTTTGGTTTTTGTTTAAGCAAAGCACATCCTCAAGATCCTCCCCCCCCCCCCCCCCCACCCCCCCCCAGCCCAGCTCGGGTGTGGTTGCTCGCTAATGGCTCGGGCTGCAGTGGCTGAGGGAAGCTTCATGGAGGTGCAGACTTCAAACAGCATCTCACAGAAAGATGCCCCCTGTCCAGGGACCTCCTGCTTCAGCCAAGCAGATATCGCTTCCACACGCCGCCGATACGGCTGGGCACCGTTCGGCAAACGGGCCGGCGCCGTTCTGCCCGAGCAGCACCAGGAAGCTCCACCGCCCTCCCCCGAAATCAGCATTCGCACCACGCACCCGGCCGATAATACAGAAATGATGTTAACACCTGTTCCCATCCTCTCCTTAAATCGCTGGCGTGCAGGAATCCAAATGAGAGAGAAAAAAACAGTCTGTCACGCAAAGTAAATCCTCGTGACTTTGATTGTTTTATCTGAAGAGAGCAGTTTAGTCACTGTCTGTGTCTGAGGCAGTTAAAGGCAAACGCAGTTTATTATTCTGAATCACGGCTTCTTCTGTTACAGTTCTGCAGGGACCCCTGCACTGCGCTCTCTGACTCCACTCCTGAGCAATTAAGGCCTCCTCTGCCACAGGCGGCCATTACACACACATTAAGGCCATTACACACACATTAAGCTGCTCTCTGTCGCAGGCATTACACACACATTAAGCTGCTCTCTGTCGCAGGCATTACACACACATTAAGCTGCTCTCTGTCGCAGGCATTACACACACATTAAGCTGCTCTCTGTCGCAGGAGGCCGTTACACACACATTAAGCTGCTCTCTGTCGCAGGCGTTACACACACATTAAGTGCCGTGAGAGGCCTACACACATTAAGCTGCTCTCTGTCGCAGGAGGCCGACACCATAAGGGCTTTGCACAGGCGTACACTTAAGGCCATTACCAACATTAATGAGGGCATGAGCTCTCGTTCAGATCGACTGCACAGAGGAGTTTATGCCCAAACAGGGGAGTTTATGCCCAAACAGGGGAGTTTATGAGGAACGCCAGACCAGATATCACGAGTGCAGCCAGGCATGCACGAGCAGCACAGAGCGGACCGAGAGGAGAGACCGAGAGGAGGACCAGAACAAGATTAAACAGAGGGGAAGAGGGGAGAGGTGCAGAATGAAGGGAGAAGAGATGGGGAAAGGAGGGGAAGAAGGAGAGGGTGAGAACAGTGGAGAAGAGTGACTGAGTAATGATGAAGAGAGCTGCCTAATGACACCTGTGAACACACACTGAGCACTGCTGCCTAATGACACCTGTGAACACACACTGAGCACTGCTGCCTAATGACACCTGTGAACACACACTGAGCACTGCTGCCTAATGACACCTGTGAACACATACTGAGCACTGCTGCCTAATGACACCTGTGAACACATACTGAGCACTGCTGCCTAATGACACCTGTGAACACATACTGAGCACTGCTGCCTAATGACACCTGTGAACACACACTGAGTAATGATGAAGAGAGCTGATTAGTGACACCTGTGAACACACACTGAGCACTGCTGCCTAACGACACCTGTGAACACATACTAAGCACTGCTGCCTAATGACACCTGTGAACACATACTGAGCACTGCTGCCTAATGACACCTGTGAACACATACTGAGCACTGCTGCCTAATGACACCTGTGAACACATACTAAGCACTGCTGCCTAATGACACCTGTGAACACATACTGAGCACTGCTGCTTAATGACACCTGTGAACACATACTAAGCACTGCTGCCTAATGACACCTGTGAACACATACTGAGCACTGCTGCCTAATGACACCTGTGAACACATACTGAGCACTGCTGCCTAATGACACCTGTGAACACATACTGAGCACTGCTGCTTAATGACACCTGTGACACATACTGAGCACTGCTGCCTAATGACACCTGTGAACACATACTGAGCACTGCTGCCTAATGACACCTGTGAACACACACTGAGCACTGCTGCCTAATGACACCTGTGACACATACTGAGCACTGCTGCCTAATGACACCTGTGAACACATACTGAGCACTGCTGCCTAATGACACCTGTGACACATACTGAGCACTGCTGCCTAATGACACCTGTGAACACACACTGAGCACTGCTGCCTAATGACACCTGTGAACACATACTGAGCACTGCTGCCTAATGACACCTGTGACACACACTGAGCATTGCTGCCTAATGACACCTGTGAACACACACTGAGCACTGCTGCCTAATGACACCTGTGAATACATACTGAGCACTGCTGCCTAATGACACCTGTGAACACACACTGAGCACTGCTGCCTAATGACACCTGTGAACACACACTGAGCACTGCTGCCTAACGACACCTGTGAACACGTACTGAGCACTGCTGCCTAATGACACCTGTGAACACATACTGAGCATCGCTGCCTAATGACACCTGTGAACACGTACTGAGCACTGCTGCCTAATGACACCTGTGAACACATACTGAGCACTGCTGCCTAATGACACCTGTGAACACATACTGAGCACTGCTGCCTAATGACACATGTGAACACATACTGAGCACTGCTGCCTAATGACACCTGTGAACACACACTGAGCACTGCTGCCTAACGACACCTGTGACACATACTGAGCACTGCTGCCTAATGACACCTGTGAACACATACTGAGCACTGCTGCCTAATGACACGTGAACACATACTGAGCACTGCTGCCTAATGACACCTGTGAACACACACTGAGCACTGCTGCCTAATGACACCTGTGAACACACACTGAGCACTGCTGCCTAATGACACCTGTGAACACACACTGAGCACTGCTGCCTAATGACACCTGTGAACACACACTGAGCACTGCTGCCTAATGACACCTGTGAATACATACTGAGCATCGCTGCCTAATGACACCTGTGAACACATAGAGCACTGCTGCCTAATGACACCTGTGAACACATACTGAGCACTGCTGCCTAATGACACCTGTGAATACGTACTGAGCACTGCTGCCTAATGACACCTGTGAATACATACTGAGCATCGCTGCCTAATGACACCTGTGAACACATACTGAGCACTGCTGCCTAATGACACCTGTGAACACACACTGAGCTGCTGTTTTCTGGTATCAGGTAATAAAATACCTGTTTGGGAGCGAAAAGATCCTTCCCTTGTCCCATAATCCTCTTATCAGGAAGAGATTTCTAATGGCTGAGAGGCGCAGGCAGGTTTGTGGTGACGGGGGATCCGTCTCCCGCCCCCCCGCAGAGCTGTAATTGAGCCGCGGAACAGGGGCTGGAGACGCAGGAGTGATAAAGCGCTGTTTCTCCCTGAAAAACCCAGCCGGGCCCTCCTGTGTGTGCCGGGCCCTCCTGTGTGCGCCTGGCCAGCGTGCAGCTCTGCAGAAAAAGACACTGAATAAATAACCAGAGAGCCTCACCCTGGGGTCATTTACTTTGTTTTTATTGTGTTATTTATGCACCTGTTTTGCTGAGTCGCTGCAGCAGGTTGGAGGCCTTTCTCAGGGTAAAACAGCAGGTGACCTTTAATAGGATTCCACTCCCTGGCAGAGTCCACCTTCACCTGGAGTACCCCTCCTGAGTCTGAGTAACTACACAGTGTAACTCTGCTCAGTGTGAGTAACTCTGCTCAGTGTGAGTAACTCCGCACAGTGTGAGTAACTCCGCACAGTGTGAGTAACTCTGCACAGTGTGAGTAACTCCGCTCAGTGTGAGTAACTCTGCTCAGTGTGAGTAACTCTGCACATTGTGAGTAACTCTGCTCAGTGAGTAACTCTGCACATTGTGAGTAACTCTGCTCAGTGTCAGTAACTCTGCACAGTGTGAGTAACTCTGCTCAGTGTCAGTAACTCTGCACAGTGTGAGTAACTCTGCACAGAGTGAGTAACTCTGCTCAGTGAGAGCAACTCTGCACAGTGTAAGTAACTCTGCTCAGTGTCAGTAACTCTGCACAGTGTCAGTAACTCTGCTCAGTGTGAGTATCTCTGCTCAGTGTGAGTATCTCTGTACAGTGTGAGTATCTCTGCTCAGTGTGAGTAACTTGCTCAGTGTCAGTAACTCTGCACAGTGTCAGTAACTCTGCTCAGTGTGAGTATCTCTGTACAGTGTGAGTAACTCTGCTCAGTGTGAGTCATTTGATCAGTGGAGGTGGACTGAGCTGAAATTGGGCATGTGTAAAACAGGCCCAGAGTCTCAATCACTGCAGTGGGTAAAGGGATAAACAGATAAATCCCCCAATCACAGTCCATCTGGGCAAAGCCACCAATCACAGTCCATCTCGGCAAAGCCACCAATCACAGCCTGTCTGGGCAACTGCTAGATGCCTGCAGGCAAATCTCTCGTCACCAGAATGAATGACAGCCCCCCACGTCTCCACGTTCTTATCCCCTTACGCACAGGAAGTCAAACACAAATCCAATTAAATACATTTTATTCATCTACAGTCTGCAACTGCAGCCTGACAAGAAACTTCATGAAATTTAGATAAATCAGACAATAAAATGCACATTACACAACAGCCATCCAACACAAGTAAGCTTCATACTCAGCATGTATAAATTCCTGAATCCTCTCAAGGTATTCTAGTCTTGTGCAAACATATGCCAAACAGGACGTCTGAGACTACATTACCCATGTACCTCTGATATTCTCTGGAGGGGAGAGGAGACTAACACAGAGAGGACACCTTTGTGGGAAACTGATCTTCTCTTCAGTGAGATACGGTATAACAAACTCAAAGTCAGTTCTACTGACAGCATATAAGTAGATGTAGGTATTGAAAACAGTAATGAAGTGAAATACTGAAATACTGACTCCAATGTGACTGAGTCCACTGACTCATTCCCCGGTGACTGCCGCCCCCCCGCCCACCCCCGATCCCCTCCTCCTCACAGAACACACGCATCCTGCACCCAAACCAACCCCCCCCCCCCGATCCCCTCCTCCTCACAGAACACACGCATCCTGCACCCAAACCCCCCCCCCGATCCCCTCCTCCTCACAGAACACACGCATCCTGCACCCAACACCCCCCCCCCCCCCCCCCCCCCCCCCCCACACCCGGGAGACCTGGCCGGAGCCCCATCAGGGAGCCATTAAAATTCATCAGCGGAAAAAATACCAAATATGCTCTTCCACAGTTAGTCCAACCGTGTAATCTACTCTGCTTTTCCATAATTCATCTAATTAATCTAATTAATCTAATTACCATTTCAAACCTGCAGGACTGGGAGCACCTCAGTGAGCGGCAAGCGGACGGGAGCAAATAAAACTCAGGAGCGACGAACGACCGGTCGACCGGTGTGCAGTTCGGTTCGTTCTCCGGGTTTATTCTCCGGGTTTAATCTCCGGGTTTAATCTCCGGGTTTATTCTCCGGGTTTAATCTCCGGGTTTAATCTCCGGGTTTAATCTCCGGGTTTATTCTCCGGGTTTATTCTCCGGGTTTAATCTCCGGGTTTAATCTCCGGGTTTAATCTCCGGGTTTAATCTCCGGGTTTAATCTCCGGGTTTAATCCCTGCTTGTGCACGATGAGAAACGTTCAGTGGGATGAGTTCTGGTCCTCGGATACAGAGATGCTCGTTTCCATGTCAGGTGTAAGCAGCCCTAAAACACTGAGGGGGTGCTGAGGGACTACGCAGGGGCGGGGCTCGCCATGGTAACCAGCAGGGCTCTATGCTCCACAGGCTGAAGGCTGGGCACTGAACAGTGTCGTTAGCCAGCTGTGACCGCGTGGCTGCCCTGGCAGGAGACCGCACCTTCCTTTCTCCTTCTTCTCTATTTCCCCTCTTTCTCTGTCCCTCGCTTTTCTTTCTCTTCACATCTGCACCTTCAGCGCCTGCCCCCTTCTCACCCTGGTCTGCTCTCCATCCATCACCTTCCCCAGCTCTCTCTCTCTTTATCACTTTCCTTCCCGGAAACAAACCAGTCTGGCATTCTGATTTATATCCGCCCAGGCAAACACACGTGTGATTACTCCATTTGTTACTGTAGCGTGATTCCGTCTGTCCCTTCTGAGCGTGCTCAGTCTCTCCCTTCTGAGCGTGCTCAGTCTCTCCCTTCTGAGCATGCTCAGTCTCTCCCTTCTGAGCGTGCTCAGTCTCTCCCTTCTGAGCGTGCTCAGTCTCTCCCTTCTGAGCGTGCTCAGTCTCTCCCTTCTGAGCGTGCTCAGTCTCTCCCTCCCTTTCCGAGCATTCTCAGTCTCTCCCTTCTGAGTGTGCTCAGTCTCTCCCTTCTGAGCGTGCTCAGTCTCTCCCTTCTGAGCGTGCTCAGTCTCTCCCTTCTGAGCGTGCTCAGTCTCTCCCTTCTGAGCGTGCTCAGTCTCTCCCTTCTGAGCATGCTCAGTCTCTCCCTTCTGAGCGTGTTCAGTCTCTCCCTTCTGAGCGTGCTCAGTCTCTCCCTTCTGAGCATGCTCAGTCTCTCCCTTCTGAGCGTGCTCAGTCTCTCCCTTCTGAGTGTGCTCAGTCTCTCCCTCCCTTTCCGAGCATTCTCAGTCTCTCCCTTCTGAGCGTGCTCAGTCTCTCCCTTCTGAGCGTGCTCAGTCTCTCCCTTCTGAGCATGCTCAGTCTCTCCCTTCTGAGCGTGCTCAGTCTCTCCCTTCTGAGTGTGCTCAGTCTCTCCCTCCCTTTCCGAGCATTCTCAGTCTCTCCCTTCTGATCGTGCTCAGTCTCTCCCTTCTGATCGTGCTCAGTCTCTCCCTTCTGAGCGTGCTCAGTCTCTCCCTTCTGAGCGTGCTCAGTCTCTCCCTTCTGAGCGTGCTCAGTCTCTCCCTTCTGAGCGTGCTCAGTCTCTCCCTTCTGAGCGTGCTCAGTCTCTCCCTTCTGATCGTGCTCAGTCTCTCCAATCTGAGCGTGCTCAGTCTCTCCCTTCTGAGCATGCTTAATCTTTCAGCGATGGCGCCCCCCTGTGGAGAGGGGAAAGAGTGCGATGGCGCCCCTCGGTGGAAAGGGGGAAGAGCGTGATGGCGCCCCCCTGTGGAGAGGGGAAAGAATGCGATGGCGCCCCTCTGTGGATGAGCGGAGGACAGCTGCAGCAGGTCCTCTGCGCTGATTGTGTGTGAGAAATGTGATAGTTTAATGGGAGACAGACACAGAGGGAAGCAGCTGCTCTCACAGACAGATAAGAGAGCAGACAGGGCTGTCTGGAGACCTGCTCACATCAGAGCCCCACCATCCAGCAGCTTTCTGCTCGTATCACAACGGGCCACACCTGCACACACAGACAGGTACACACACCTGCACACACAGACAGGTACACACACCTGCACACACACCAGCACACACAGACCGGTATACACACCTATACACACAGACAGGCACCTGCACACACAGACAGGTACACACACCTGCACACAGACAGGCACCTGCACACACAGACAGGTACACACACCTGCACACACAGACAGGCACCTGCACACACAGACAGGTACACACACCTGCACACACAGACAGGCACACACACCTGCACACACAGACAGGCACACACACCTGCACACACAGACAGGCACACACACTTGCACACACAAACAGGCACACACACCTGCACACACAGACAGGCACACACACCTGCACACACAGGAGCCTGCGTCCGGTCTGCTCACACGAGTAATGCACATTAACACAGAACCCAGCCGCACCAGAGCGACTGCACTCTTTCAGACAGCTATTAAAAACCCGTCCTTCAGTAAATAGTGATAAGCTGTTTACAAACGCTCTCTAATGCTTTTCGAAATGATGTACAGGGCACATCATTTTCAGATAAAATACCGAAAATAAATGAAGTATTCTATGACGCCCCTGTAACTAAGCTGTGCTTTAAAAAAGATTAAATGGGACATTAAATGGAACATTGCCTAATAAATGTTTATTACACACTTATTACTGAAATTACAAATGACATACGTGCATGACATTTATACAGTGAATGACACCATTAGATAAGGTCAGAGCGAACGAGCGTTTGAGCAGTTTAACGGGGTCTGAAGCTCATTGCGGCCGCTAGCCGTGCAGTAATCAGGCCCTAATCCAGCCCATAATCAGCCCTAATCCAGCCCATAATCAGCCCTAATCCAGCCCATAATCAGCCCTAATCCAGCCCATAATCAGCCCTAATCCAGCCCATAATCAGCCCTAATCCAGCCCATAATCAGCCCTAATCAGCCCTAATCCAGCCCATAATCAGCCCATAATCAGCCCTAATCCAGCCCATAATCAGGCCCTAACCAGCCCATATCAGCCCTAAGTCCAGCCCATAATCAGCCCTAACCAGCCCTAATCAGCCTTCAGGCCCTAATCCAGCCATAATCAGCCCTAACCCAGCCCATAATCAGCTCTAACCCAGCCCATAATCAGCCCTAACCCAGCCCATAATCAGCCCTAACCAGCCCATAATCAGCCCTAATCCAGCCCATAATCAGCCCTAATCCAGCCCATAATCAGCCCTGATCCAGCCCATAATCAGCCCTAATCCAGCCCATAATCAGCCCTAATCCAGCCCATAATCAGCCCTAATCCAGCCCATAATCAGCCCTAATCCAGCCCATAATCAGCCCTAATCCAGCCCATAATCAGCCCTAATCCAGCCCATAATCAGCCCTAATCAGCCCTAATCCAGCCCATAATCAGCCCTAATCCAGCCCATAATCAGCCCTAATCCAGCCCATAATCAGGCCCTAACCCAGCCCATAATCAGCCCTAATCCAGCCCATAATCAGCCCTAATCCAGCCCATAATCAGCCCTGATCCAGCCCATAATCAGCCCTAATCCAGCCCATAATCAGCCCTAATCCAGCCCATAATCAGCCCTATCCAGCCCATAATCAGGCCCTAATCCAGCCCATAATCAGCCCTAATCCAGCCATAATCAGCCCTAATCCAGCCCATAATCAGGCCCTAATCCAGCCCATAATCAGCCCTAATCCAGCCCATAATCACCTAATCCAGCCCATAATCAGCCCTAATCCAGCCCATAATCAGGCCCTAATCCAGCCCATAATCAGGCCCTAATCAGCCCTAATCCAGCCCATAATCAGCCCTAATCCAGCCCATAATCAGCCCTAATCCAGCCCATAATCAGCCCTAATCCAGCCCATAATCAGCCCTAATCCAGCCCATAATCAACCCTAATCCAGCCCATAATCAGCCCTAATCAGGCCTAATCCAGCCCATAATCAGCCCTAATCAGCCCTAATCCAGCCCATAATCAGCCCTAATCCAGCCCATAATCAGCCCTAATCCAGCCCTAATCCAGCCCATAATCAGGCCCTAATCCAGCCCATAATCAAGCCCTAATCCAGCCCATAATCAGCCCTAATCCAGCCCATAATCAGCCCTAATCCAGCCCATAATCAGCCCTAATCCAGCCCATAATCAGCCCTAATCCAGCCCATAATCAGCCCTAACCAGCCCATAATCAGCCCTAATCCAGCCCATAATCAGCCCTAATCCAGCCCATAATCAGCCTAATCCACCCTAATCAGCCCTAATCCAGCCCATAATCAGGCCCTAATCCAGCCCATAATCAGCCCTAATCCAGCCCATAATCAGCCTAATCCAGCCCATAATCAGCCCTAATCCAGCCCATAATCAGCCCTAATCCAGCCCATAATCAGGCCTAATCCAGCCCATAATCAGCCTAATCCAGCCCATAATCAGCCCTAATCCAGCCCATAATCAGCCCTAATCCAGCCCATAATCAGCCCTAATCCAGCCCATAATCAGCCCTAATCCAGCCCATAATCAGCCCTAATCCAGCCCATAATCAGCCCTAATCCAGCCCATAATCAGGCCCTAATCCAGCCCATAATCAGCCCTAATCCAGCCCATAATCAGCCCTAATCCAGCCCATAATCAGGCCCTAATCCAGCCCATAATCAGCCCTAATCCAGCCCATAATCAGCCCTAATCCAGCCCATAATCAGCCCTAATCCAGCCCATAATCAGGCCTAATCCAGCCCATAATCAGGCCCTAATCCAGCCCATAATCAGCCTAATCCAGCCCTAATCAGCCCTAATCAGCCATAATCAGCCCTAACCGCCAACAGCCCTATCCGCCCACCAGCCCTATCAGCTAATCAGCCATAATCAGCTATCAGCCATATCAGCCTATCCAGATAATCACCCTAATCTACCCTATCAGCATCCAGATATAGCCTCCACGGTAATCCCTGGCCTATCCCGTGTTGATATGCCATCCGGTATCTGCATCAGGTGAGAGCTCACACGCGGTATTCCTGGCTCACCGTGAGCCCGGTCACCGGCTCATGTGATGAGTCATCGCTAATAGGCTGAATCACAGGTGAGAGCTCCAGGTATCCTGGCTCAGGTGAGAGCCCCGGGTATCCTGGCTCAGGTGAGAGCTCCAGGTATCCTGGCTCAGGTGAGAGCTCCGGGTATCCTGGCTCAGGTGAGAGCTCCAGGTATCCTGGCTCAGGTGAGAGCTCTGGGTAGCCTGGCTCAGGTGAGAGCTCCAGGTACCCCATCAGGTCCCCAGTAAAAGCCTGACATTCACAGGCGCTTTAACAGAGGGTGAAAGGGCCTAAATGCTAACAGCAGGCTCTTGTAAAACAGCCCCACTGTGAGCAATGGCAACAATAACCTTTTGAGTAAACACCTGCTTTATGGCTCCTGTACTTTATGTGATCTCAGCACAGATAAGAGTAAACAACAAGCAGCTCTCCTTGTTCTCTGCGCTGGGAGCATCTCAGTGTGAAATGTGATCCCTCTCTCTGTGCTGTGATTGGGTCAGAAGAGAAATGTGATCGCCCTCTCTCTGTGCTGTGATTGGGTCAGAAGAGAAATGTGATCTCTCTCTCTCTGTGCTGTGATTGGGTCAGAAGAGAAATGTGATCGCTCTCTCTCTGTGCTGTGATTGGGTCAGTAGAGAAATGTGATCTCTCTCTCTCTGTGCTGTGATTGGGTCAGAAGAGAAATGTGATCTCTCTCTCTCTGTGCTGTGATTGGGTCAGAAGAGAAATGTGATCGCCCTCTCTCTGTGCTGTGAGCATCTCAGTGTGACATGTGATCCCTCTCTCTGTGCTGTGATTGGGTCAGAAGAGAAATGTGATCTCTCTCTCTCTGTGCTGTGATTGGGTCAGAAGAGAAATGTGATCTCTCTCTCTCTGTGCTGTGATTGGGTTAGTAGAGAAATGTGATCTCTCTCTCTCTGTGCTGTGATTGGGTCAGAAGAGAAATGTGATCTCTCTCTCTCTGTGCTGTGATTGGGTCAGAAGAGAAATGTGATCGCCCTCTCTCTGTGCTGTGAGCATCTCAGTGTGACATGTGATCCCTCTCTCTGTGCTGTGATTGGGTCAGAAGAGAAATGTGATCCCTCTCTCTGTGCTGTGATTGGGTCAGAAGAGAAATGTGATCTCTCTCTCTCTGTGCTGTGATTGGGTCAGAAGAGAAATGTGATCTCTCTCTCTCTGTGCTGTGATTGGGTTAGTAGAGAAATGTGATCTCTCTCTCTCTGTGCTGTGATTGGGTCAGAAGAGAAATGTGATCTCTCTCTCTCTCTGCTGTGATTGGGTCAGAAGAGAAATGTGATCGCCCTCTCTCTGTGCTGTGAGCATCTCAATGTGAAATGTGATCCCTCTCTCTGTGCTGTGAGCATCTCAGTGTGAAATGTGATCCCTCTCTCTGTGCTGTGAGCATTTAAATGTGAAATGTGATCCCTCTCTCTGTGCTGTGAGCATCTCAGTGTGAAATGTGATCCCTCTCTCTGTGCTGTGAGCATCTCAGTGTGAAATGTGATCTCTCTCTCTGTGCTGTGAGCATCTCAGTGTGAAATGTGATCCCTCTCTCTGTGCTGTGAGCATCTCAATGTGAAATGTGATCCCTCTCTCTGTGCTGTGATTGGGTCAGAAGAGAAATGTGATCTCTCTCTCTCTGTGCTGTGATTGGGTCAGAAGAGAAATGTGATCTCTCTCTCTCTGTGCTGTGATTGGGTCAGAAGAGAAATGTGATCCCTCTCTCTGTGCTGTGATTGGGTCAGAAGAGAAATGTGATCCCTCTCTCTGTGCTGTGATTGGGTCAGCAGAGAAATGTAATCTCTCTCTCTCTGTGCTGTGATTGGGTCAGAAGAGAAATGTAATGTCTCTCTCTCTGTGCTGTGATTGGGTCAGTAGAGAAATGCGATCTCTATCTCTCTCGCTCTCTCTCTCTCTGCTGTGATTGGGCCATTATCCCTAGTAGTGAGCGGGGCCCCAAAGGAACTGCAGGTGTTACCTGTTACTTCCTGTACTTCCTCCTCCTCACCACAGCTCATTAGCCTCCCTCCTGTCAATCTGCGATAGAAAAGCAGTCTTTACTCTTCACTGCAAACTGCGTTTGTATCGGGTACACAGTACGCCAGGGATCACCACGGTTACGCTGTCGGGTACACAGTGCACCAGGGATCACCACGGTTACGCTGTCGGGTACACAGTGCACCTGGGATCGCCCCGGTTACGCTGTCGGGTACACAGTGCACCAGGGATCACCACGGTTACGCTGTCGGGTACACAGTGCATCAGGGATCGCCCTGGTTACGCTGTCGGGTACACAGTACGCCAGGGATCACCACGGTTACGCTGTCGGGTACACAGTGCATCAGGGATCACCACGGTTACGCTGTCGGGTACACAGTGCACCTGGAATCGCCACGGTTACGCTGTCGGGTACACAGTGCACCAGGGATCACCACGGTTACGCTGTTGGGTACACAGTGCACCAGGGATCACCACGGTTACGCTGTCGGGGACACAGTGCACCAGGGATCACCACGGTTACGCTGTCGGGTACACAGTGCACCAGGGATCACCACGGTTACCCTGTCGGGTACACAGTGCACCAGGGATCATCACGGTTAAGCTGTCGGGTGCACAGTACGACAGGGATCGCCCTGGTTACGCTGTCGGGTACACAGTGCACCAGGGATCACCACGGTTACGCTGTCGGGTACACAGTGCACCAGGGATCACCACGGTTACGCTGTCGGGTACACAGTGCACCAGGGATCACCACGGTTACGCTGTCGGGTACACAGTACGCCAGGGATCGCCCTGGTTACACTGTCGGGTACACAGTGCACCAGGGATCACCACGGTTACGCTGTCGGGTACACAGTGCACCAGGGATCACCACGGTTACGCTGTCGGGTACGCAGTACGCCAGGGATCACCACGGTTACGCTGTCGGGTACGCAGTACGCCAGGGATCGCCCTGGTTACGCTATGAGTAATGGAGCTGTCGATGGAACAAGCCTCTCGCTGTCCTGCTGGCTGGAAACCCAGTTTGCACGTGGAAACTGCACAGATCTGAATAAATGAGAGAGTCTGGAGCGCTCAGGGCAGACGGCTTAGCACAGGCCATACATCTTGTTGAACTTGAGCATGACGTAGATGAAATATTCTGCAGCTGGTTGTGCTGAGGTAATAAAGTTTTCTCTCCTTGAAGAAGCTTACGGCAGATATTATGCATTCCGAAAAGGTCTCTGCACTGTAAAAGCGCATTATTGAATTTGTAAAAGATTTTAAAACATATGCAAATGAGGAGGGTGGTATTGGACTATATTAGATGCAGTGATTTATGTTCTGTGACTGGAATACATTAACTATATTACAGAGAGCACATTTCCATGGCGTATGTTTATACATTCAGAGCAGCAATTGTACACTGCATGAAAATGACAAGATGAAATATTTATCTGTGCACAAAACCAAAATAACAACTGTATCAGGAAGACAATGAATTAATAAAGCCACTGCACATCAGATCACCAGGAGATTTAATAGAAGCATGTCCAGCAAAGCAATTTATATCCCTGATCTTTCATACATCTGACCTCCAACAAAAACCACTGAAGCACATTTTTCATTTAAGCTAAATAGCTGCAAATACACTTCAAATGACCCCTTATCCACAGACAGCCAATGTGTGGAGTCTGAGGTGGACCGTGGAGTTGATCTTCCTCTCTTCTAAGACTTCAGTACAAACTGCAGGGGGAGCAGGGTGTTACAGAGAGCATGCTCTGCAGGAGAACATACTCATTAACTCCCCACGTAATGCAAACACACACACTTACTCTTACACACACACACATACACACACACACACACTCTTACTCACACACACACACACACACACACACCATCACACACATAACCGCACCCACACACACTCTTACTCTTACACACACATACCCGCACCAACACACACTGTTACTCTTAAACACACATACCCGCACCAACACACACACATACCCACACCATCACACACACATACCCACACCCACATATACACATACCCACACACACATACCCACACCAACCCACACCATCACACACACATACCCGCACCATCACACACACATACCCACACCAACACACACACACACACACACATCCTCCCGCCCACACCCACACACAAGCACACATCCTCCCACACACACACACCATCAACACCATCACTTATAGTATCCTCCTACAGAGAGGGCAGTAAAGCTCCACAACATGAGAGGTGTGATATATACACATATAAAACTCACAGACTACAGGTGTGATATATACACACAACACTCACAGACGACAGGTGTGATATATACACATATAAAACTCACAGACTACAGGTGTGATATATATGCTATATAAAACGCACAGACGATAGGTGTGATATATATGCTATATAAAACTCACAGACTACAGGTGTGATATATATGCTATATAAAACTCACAGACTACAGGTGTGATATATATGCTGTATAAAACTCACAGACTATAGGTGTGATATATATGCTATATAAAACTCACAGACTACAGGTGTGATATATATGCTATATAAAACTCACAGACTACAGGTGTGACATATATGCTATATAAAACGCACAGACGATAGGTGTGATATATTTGACATATAAAAGCACATCTACCCTGCCCTCAAATTCAGCTCACGCACAATATTAATCTGTAAAGTAACACCCATGCAGCAGGTCCTACATATATCCAAATCGCCATGACAACAAAAGGAAAGGGAATGACGGAGGAAGAAGAGAGAGAAAGAAGAGAGGGATGCTCTTATAATCTGTGAAATGGAAAGCCTTCAAAAAGGCATCAGCTGTTCTTTCTGTCCTGTGAGAGAGAAGAGCTGTCCATCAGAGAGAAGAACTGTCCATCAGGAGACGAGCTGTCCGTCAGAGAGAAGAGCTGTCAGTCAGAGAGAAGAGCTGACCTAGCATGTACAGAAGAAGCAGTATTCACTCATAGCAAAGCGTCTCATCAAATCTCCTTCCAAGTCAGCAGCTGGTGGGGCTGCAGAGGTGTTTTACTCTGCACTTAGAACAAGGTTTCTTCTGCAATTTGCAAGAAACAAAACGTTAAGCTTTCATAGCTTTGTAATAGAATAACACATTTTTCCTTGTTGAAAATCACACTTCAGAGCCTTTTACAGTCGAATGCGTTCGTCAGGGTCAAAGGTTAAAGGCACATGTGTCAGCTCTTTCTCTGCACTCTGTTTGCTTTAGCAGGTCTGCTCTCCTCTCTGGGACTGCAGAGATTCAGCAGCATCCCTCAGCTGCTTTGTAATACAGAAATAAAATCAAGCGCAACCGGCACGATTCACCCAATCCTTCCATTCATCACAGATCACTTCATTTCAACCCCAGCCAGCATTCTCCAGAGGCCGGGATGAGATCTGTCTGATATGTGGATCTCATCTCTCTTCTGTGGAAATGCAATAAACTTTAAAAACAAAACTAAAGAAGCACACAGCTCCCTGCACAGTCCATATTCAGAGGAAAAGTAGACATGCTTCAAATGAAAGCACAGCACAGGTTAGCAGCACAGTTTGACTGTGCTTCATATTAAAGCACAGCGAGCTTCAGCAGTACAGTGTGACTGCACTTCAGATTAAAGCACAGCACAGGTTAGCAGCACAGTTTGACTGTGCTTCATATTAAAGCACAGTGAGCTTCAGCAGCACAGTGCTGCTTCAAGTGAACGGCCTCCCTCTGATTTTTACATCAGCAGTGTCATAAATTCAGGCCATTTTCAAATCCCGTCCATATCCCTTTAATTTATCCTCTCTGCTAGATTTCAGCACAGGAAAAATCTGATGTCACACACCGACACACACAGGCCAGCCAGCTGGGATGCTTTAATGGACAAGGGTCTCTCTCCCTCTCACTCTCTCTCTCTCTCTCTCCGTCTCCCTCTCACGCAGTCAGAGAGAGAAAGAGAGAGAGAAGGACAGATAGAGGGTGAGTGGTGAGAGGCAGTGCACACTGATTAGTAATAAAGAGCTATCCTCCCACTTTTTTCCGGGATTTCATTTGGAGATTCAGGTACAGCCATGTAAAGCTGTGTAAAGTAGTTTCGCTCATACAGCACAGCTGCAGCAGGTTTAGTGGTTTGGCTCATACAGCACAGCACAGCTGCAGCAGGTTTAGTGGTTTGGCTCATACAGCACAGCACAGCTGCAGCAGGTTTAGCGGTTTGGCTCATACAGCACAGCTGCAGCAGGTTTAGCGGTTTGGCTCATACAGCACAGCTGCAGCAGATTTAGTGGTTTGGCTCATACAGCACAGCACAGCTGCAGCAGGTTTAGTGGTTTGGCTCATACAGCACAGCTGCAGCAGGTTTAGCGGTTTGGCTCATACAGCACAGCTGCAGCAGGTTTAGCGGTTTGGCTCATACAGCACAGCTGCAGCAGGTTTAGCGGTTTGGCTCACAGCACAGCACAGCTGTAGCAGGTTTAGCGGTTTGGCTCATACAGCACAGCACAGCTGCAGCAGGTTTAGCGGTTTGGCTCATACAGCACAGCACAGCTGCAGCAGGTTTAGCGGTTTGGCTCACACAGCACAGCACAGCTGCAGCAGGTTTAGCGGTTTGGCTCATACAGCACAGCACAGCTGCAGCAGGTTTAGCGGTTTGGCTCATACAGCACAGCACAGCTGCAGCAGGTTTAGCGGTTTGGCTCATACAGCACAGCACAGCTGCAGCAGGTTTAGCGGTTAACAGCAGGAGACACAGCCCAGCCCATCCCAGAGAAAAGCACCAGCGCAGAGGCTGTGAGCACAGAGCCAGCTCAGAGGCTGTGAGCACAGAACCAGCGCAGAGGCTGTGAGCACAGAACCAGCTCAGAGGCTGTGAGCACAGAACCAGCGCAGAGGCTGTGAGCACAGAACCAGCGCAGAGGCTGTGAGCACAGAACCAGCGCAGAGGCTGTGAGCACAGAACCAGCGCAGAGGCTGTGAGCACAGAACCAGCGCAGAGGCTGTGAGCACAGAACCAGCGCAGAGGCTGTGAGCACAGAACCAGCACAGAGGCTGTGAGCACAGAACCAGCGCAGAGGCTGTGAGCACAGAACCAGCACAGAGGCTGTGAGCACAGAACCAGCGCAGAGGCTGTGAGCACAGAACCAGCGCAGAGGCTGTGAGCACAGAACCAGCACAGAGGCTGTGAGCACAGAACCAGCGCAGAGGCTGTGAGCACAGAACCAGCGCAGAGGCTGTGAGCACAGAACCAGCGCAGAGGCTGTGAGCACAGAACCAGCGCATCAGTCTCCTGGCCTCTCACACATAACAGGCCATCCGTCATTAACAGCACCCCAGCGACGCCGTGGCGACGGGATAGCGGCTGGGTCCGCTGGCGGTGTGATGAGGCATGCAGGCGCTGCTGCTCATCACCATATCCCTGTCCAATCAGCCGCCGGAGAAACGCTGTCCTCATCAGACTCTAATGATCAATTACCGCCCTTCCCCCGCTGCGTGGGATCAATAGGGGGCGGGAGAGGGTACCTACCCCCAACCCGGGGGCACGGGGGGAACCATGACATCACCGAAACACCGGCAGCCCTTCATCCGGCAGTCTGACACAATGGCGGGCGTAAATATTTAACGAGAGAGAGAGAGAGAGTGGTGAAAGAAGAGCGCTGGAGGGATTGAGCAGGCTCGGAGGAACGCAGGCGGAGGAGGGCGGGGTTTCCAGCCGCCGGACGTTACTCTTCCCGCCGCTCGCAGTTTTAATTAGCGCCGACTAGATAATGGACAATTATCTCAATAAGACTGAGCGCATCTGCACCCGGGCGCCTTATCACAGCCACTGAGCGAGGCCTGACAGCCAGGACGACGCTGCAGCGCGGCAGAACACTGACCCCCGGTGGCGGAGAGAGAGAATGGCACGGGTTAAAAACGGTGACGCTTCCGTATGGGGGGGATGGAGCAGGCTGCAGCGTCGGTTAAACAGGGCGGATCAGACACAGAAAGCACAGCCACCCCTCTTCTCTCTGTACAGCAGGTGTGAGGAACAGAGATCACCTACGCCAGGGCTCTTCACACACAGGTCATGCCTGACTGTATACATCAAACCCGCAGCGATCGGCCACGTCTGAATCCACCCTCAGTTAAACTATTTATGAGCTGGGAATCACATTGCAGTCTGTGTTTTACAGTATGTTTCAATTTTCAGGAACACTGCAGGGTTTTTTCCCAGCGCTGTAACTGGACTAGCATTGCCGGCTCTTCAGCACCTTGTAACAGCACAGAGCATCTCCTGTGAAACAGCACAGAGCATTCGCCTGTTCGAAGCATCTTAAACAGCACAGAGCACTTCCTTAAACAGCACAGAGCACTTCTTGCCAAGTTAAACAGCACAGAGCACTTCAGCCTGCGAAACAGCACAGAGCACTTCAGCCTGTGAAACAGCACAGAGCACTTCAGCCTGTGAAACAGCACAGAGCACTTCCCCCGTTAAACAGCACAGAGCACTTCTGCCTGTGAAACAGCACAGAGCACTTCCCCCGTTAAACAGCACAGAGCACTTCAGCCTGTGAAACAGCACAGAGCACTTCCCCGTTAAACAGCACAGAGCATTTCGCCTGTGAAACAGCACAGAGCACTTCCCCGTTAAACAGCACAGAGCACTTCCCTGTTAAACAGCACATGCACTTCCCGTAAACAGCACAGAGCACTTCTGAAACAGCCAGGTTGCTTAAACAGCACAGAGCACTTCTGCCTGTGAAACAGCACAGAGCACTTCCCGTAAACAGCACAGAGCACTTCGCCTGTTAAACAGCACAGAGCACTTCGCCTGTTAAACAGCACAGAGCACTTCGCCTGTTAAACAGCACAAGCACTGCTGTAACAGCACAGACACTTCCCCCGTTAAACAGCACAGAGCACTTCGCCTGTTAAACAGCACAGAGCACTTCCCTGTAAACAGCACAGAGCACTTCCCCCGTTAAACAGCACAGAGCACTTCTGCCTGTTAAACAGCACAGAGCACTTCTGCCTGTGAAACAGCACAGAGCACTTCAGCCTGTTAAACAGCACAGAGCACTTCCCCTGTTAAACAGCACAGAGCACTTCCCCCGTTAAACAGCACAGAGCACTTCTGCCTGTTAAACAGCACAGAGCACTTCTGCCTGTTAAACAGCACAGAGCACTTCAGCCTGTTAAACAGCACAGAGCACTTCTGCCTGTGAAACAGCACAGAGCACTTCTGCCTGTGAAACAGCACAGAGCACTTCAGCCTGTTAAACAGCACAGAGCACTTCCCCGTTAAACAGCACAGAACACTTCCCCCGTTAAACAGCACAGAGCACTTCTGCCTGTGAAATAGCACAGATAACAGGAACGTATTAAACCTTTTGAAGTAAGATCAGTTGCCTGAGCTTAAGCAGTCTGCAGGTTTTGTCTTTTTAAATGAGAAACAAGCAGTATATATTTATTGAGTATTGAGGACAATATGCATTTATTCACACACCATGACCAACAATTATAACGTTTCCATTAAAACAATGCTGAGAGGGAAAATGAGGAGCTAATCGTTTTGTTCAAACGTATCAGATAATCAATAATCAGAGCTCGGAGATTAGTGCAGTCAGTAGAACAGAACAACTGCTGCCTGAGTTACACACGCCAAGCAGCTATGCATTGTGGGAACTGGACGTTCATTAGCATAGCGCCATCACTTATCAACATACATTAACATACAATTAAATCCTCTCTCTGTGAAGCGTGTCGATGTTGGGGGGGGGGGGGAGAGAGGAGGGAGAGAGGGAGGGGGGGGGGAGGGTGCGAAGCAAACTTCAGAGACATATTTATACAATAGTAGCCGAATCTGCCACTTCCTATAATATCAGTGACAGGTTGTTTTATAATACCGAAGCCATTTTGTAAATACATTGTATATTGTGTATAAGATCATGAATAAGTCCAGCATTGCTCCCTTGGCTGATTCCAGCGGTGCCTAATTGCTCTGTTGCAGGTTTCCCTTCAGAGCAGACCGCAGCAGACACTGTGAGCAGTGAGCTCTGTACCCACACACAGGCTCACTGTGATCCCGTAGCACCTGTGGGTACCTGAGCCGGGCTCCCAGCAGGTTAAATATCTGATCTGAGCAGATTTCAGCACCAAGGCCACTTTTTATTTGGACAGGAGCCTCTGCTTGGCAGCTCCAAACACCCTGAGCAGTAAACACACATCACAGAAGCTCCACACTGATGTCATCTCATCAGTGGTTCCTTAGCTACACAGCTACTGTGCGAGTTCCAGTCTGAACATTATTATGATACAGTGTCTCCCTCTAGTGGCCAGTGCATGCACATGCACTAGTGTAACAGCGAAGCCTCCTCTCTGCTGAAAGACCAACGCTGCAGTTGAATGAGTACACTTCAGAATTATGTGCTCAATATAATAACTGTATAATATTTAAAATTATGCCTACTTTGCACGGGAAGCACTGTTGCACACTTCAAACATTAAAGCATAAGATTACGAATCAATAAATAAGAACTGAATTGTATTGATTTTCATTAAGCAATTAGTATAATGACCAGTATAAAATTAATCTGCCAAGACTACTGATCAATTGTTTGTTGTGAGCAGATGTTCTGGGACAATTCCTCAATGTTCAAAATATCCCCGCAGCAAGCAGTCACATGATCTACTCTTTTTTTTTTTTTTAAACATGGTTCCTAACTCATAAGCCTGAGGCTGGGCCGATTTTATTGATTAGTTTTGTCTTAATGAAAATAATAAATTTTGGCGTGTGAATAATTTTAGTGTTCTGCATTAATTTAAAAAATGGGGGTGGATTTATTCTGTAATAAAAGCAACAAATGGGAGGTGGTTAAGAGTGACATTATGCAAGGAAGGCCTTCACTGCGCAGCGGGACTGAGGTAATGAAGACCTGAGGGGCTCAGCTCTACAGCTCCCATCACCCAATCAACTTCTGGGATTCAGATCTACAGCTCCCATCACCCAATCAGCTTCTGGGATTCAGATCTACAGCTCCCATCACCCAATCAGCTTCTGGGATTCAGATCTACAGCTCCGATCATCCAGTCAGTTTCTGGGCTTCAGATCTCAGCCCCATCACCCAATCAGCTTCTGGGATTCAGCTCTACAGCTCCCATCACCCAATCAGCTTCTGGGATTCAGATCTACAGCTCCCATCACCCAATCAGCTTCTGGGATTCAGATCTACAGCTCCCATCACCCAATCAGCTTCTGGGATTCAGATCTACAGCTCCCATCACCCAATCAGTTTCTGGGCCTCAGATCTGTGGCTCCAATCATCCAATGGCCATCTGGGATTCAGACATTGGTGGGTCTGTCTCTCTACTGGGCATGGGTAAACCCTTTAGATAACACTGTTACGGTTATTTGACATTAGGCATTTTGCAGAGTACACAAGTATAAGCCTTGGTGAAATGAGGGACCCCTCACTGCCCTGAATTCAAACATGTTTGGTTATTTTACTCCAGAATTTACAGACGGGCGTGAGCTCCAAGCCCAGAGCACTGCCCCGCACAGCAGCGGTAATGGATGTGATCTGGCAGGACCATCACGGGGAAATTTACGGGATTATAACCCTGAGACACAGCAGCCCAGGGAGGGAGATAAACAGTCTGCCACAGACTTACCTCTGCACCTGTCCAGCTCCAGCTCGCCTGGGCTGCGGCAAAATCTCCAGCTCAACCTCTCTGGAACTGCGGCAAAATCTCCAGCTCAACCTCTCTGGAACTGCGGCAAAATCTCCAGCTCAACCTCTCTGGAACTGCGGCAAAATCTCCAGCTCAACCTCTCTGGAACTGCGGCAAAATCTCCAGCTCAACCTCTCTGGAACTGCGGCAAAATCTCCTGCCCTTAAACTCCACTCTCAAACTTCACTCGGGAAAACCCAAGACTCCACCAATCAAACACGAGTATGTCAGGGCATCAGCAGAGCAGATTGGATCGGGGTCTTTGGCTGGGCACACCGTTATCCGATTGGACGGTTCCGATTCAGGCGCATCCAATCAGAGAAATATACAGGTAATTATGCTTGCAGTGCAGGAATCTTATCACAGGCTGGGGGGCTTTGCTGAACTCAGGTTCTCTCATGAATGGGGCTTCTGCTTATCAGGCATACAAGTGCTCAAGACTGAACACAGCTGGGGAGATTCTGTCAGACATTTGCCTGGTGCCTGGCCTCTCCTGGACAGCAGAGGAACTGCATTCTCCCCACCCAGGAGCCATGAGTACTGAGACCCATTATTTAGGGACGGGACCCAGGTCAATCCCCCTTTTAACCTTCAGAAAGGCACCACGCTGTCCGGAGCTCAATGGTCCATTAGCGCGGCTGTGATTTCTAATCAACTGGCCTTTGGCTGGGATGGCCCTTATTGCTTACAATGCTAAAATCAACACAGGCTATTCAAAGACAATCCCATCCTATAATCACACATTTACATTTCCTCTGAACTCACGCAGTATGCAAGGCCAGCAGATGGAGATATTAAGAGCTAATGAACAGCTAAAGAGGCTTTACATACAGTAGCTCTCACACTGTCACACAGTAACAGTTACACACAGTAATCCTTACACAGAGTAAACCTTACACACAGTAACTCTTACGCATAGTAACTCTCACACAGAGTAATCCTTAAACACAGTAATCGTGATGCTCAGAACCAGGGCCACACAGTCGATACCCAGATTGAGTATTTTCCCTGTTTTTCTGCCATTAGAAAGTAATTGGAGTTGTTATGAGAAACCACTGAGGCGTTCATAACGCATTTCTCCCCGTGAGCAGAGCCATCTTTCATGAGCTCAGGGTAGCGCCTCTGTCCCGGGAGCTGTCCCAGGAGGGTCTGGAGCGCTGGGGCACTGTCTGACAGCAGAGCTCCAGTTTAAACAAGCTCAGCACAGCTCCCATGGCAAGCTCTCACAGCACAGAGCTCTGCACAGCTCTCATAACACAGAGCTCTGCACAGCTCTCACAGCACAGAGCTCTGCACAGCTCTCATAGCACAGCATGCAGCACAGCTCTCACAACACAGAGCTCTGCACAGCTCTCACAGCACAGAGCTCTGCACAGCTCTCATAACACAGAGCTCTGCACAGCTCTCATAACACAGAGCTCTGCACAGCTCTCATAACACAGAGCTCTGCACAGCTCTCATAGCACAGCATGCAGCACAGCTCTCATAACACAGAGCACTGCACAGCTCTCACAGCACAGAGCTCTGCACAGCTCTCACAACACAGAGCTCTGCACAGCTCTCACAGCACAGCATGCAGCACAGCTCTAACAGCACAGAGTACTACACAGCTCTAATAGCACAGAGTACTGCACAGCTCTCATAACACAGAGCTCTACACAGCTCTCACAGCACAGAGCTCTGCACAGCTCTCATAACACAGAGCTCTGCACAGCTCTCACAACACAGAGCTCTGCACAGCTCTCACAGCACAGAGCTCTGCACAGCTCTCATAACACAGAGCTCTGCACAGCTCTCATAGCACAGCATGCAGCACAGCTCTCATAACACAGAGCACTGCACAGCTCTCACAGCACAGAGCTCTGTACAGCTCTCATAGCACAGCATGCAGCACAGCTCCAATAGCACAGAGTACTACACAGCTCTAATAGCACAGAGTACTGCACAGCTCTCATAACACAGAGCTCTACACAGCTCCCATGGCACAGCTCTCATAGCACAGCGTGCAGCACAGCTCTCATAGCACAGAGTACTGCACAGCTCTCATGACACAGAGCTCTACACAGCTCTCATAGCACAGAGTACTGCACAGCTCTAATAGCACAGAGTACTGCACAGCATGCAGCACAGCTCTCACAGCACAGAGTACTGCACAGATCTCACAGCACCGAGTACTGCACAGCTCTCATAGCACAGAGCTCTGCACAGCTATAATAGCACAAAGTACTGCACAGCTCTCACAGCACAGAGCTCTGCACAGCTCTCATAGCACAGGGTGCAGAACAGCTCTCACAGCACAGAGCTTTGCACAGCTCTGACAGCACAGAGTACAGCACAGCTCTATTAGCACAGAGTACTGCACGGTTCCCATGCTGCATTCAAACGTTTCCACATTGCAGAAAATCTAAGATCCGCGACTCAAACAGGGTCATTTTCAGAACAGGGTCATTTGCATTGCACAGCCATTACAGCCATACCTGGGCACTCAAATGCCACTTCCTTCTGTTATGTTCGCTTAACAAGTGCTCTCCATAGCAACAGAGTACACAGAGGTTTCCAGCAGTAAATTTGCATTCTTACATTTCTTAACATGTGCATGACCCCATGAGTACAAGACCCCTCCGACCCCAGAATGCCCCCCCTTGGCCCCCAGATGGCCAGCGGTCAGTAGCACCGTCTGAGGGCCCAACACTTCAGAGCAAATCCACAGCCTGCTGTTCTGACAGCTGTGAAAGACTACATTTCCCATCATGCTTTTCACAGTGCAGAAGCCTATCACTCAGAGAGCAAGATTCCAGTCTCACGGCTGCTCACCACCACAGCTGTGAAACCCCACCGCTGCCCAGGCAAAGACTCTGTGTAATAATGCACAACAGCCAGAGGGGAAGCTGTTTCACTTTCTTTCTGAGATCAAAGCTTTAGAACTCGACATGTGACAGCTTGGAACCCGGAAACAACCGCAGAATGGAACCAGGTACACCAGCAGGTAAACACAGGTAAATGCAGGTAAACGCAGGGGAAACATGGCTCAGAGGCCTCGTTAAGCAGAACCAGGTAGACCAGCAGGGAAACGCAGGTGAACAGCAGGTCTGAGCAGGTGAACAGCAGGGAAACGCAGGTGAACAGCAGGTCTGAGCAGGTAACACAGCTGGTACAGAGCAGTATCAGGCGCAGCAGGAGTAAAGCAGGTGGGGACTCACAGGTGTGCTCCCGTCCGACAGCGTGGTCATGCTGATGGAGGTGCTCATCTTCCCGGAGGAGGACAGGGACGGGGGGGAGGGGCTGCGCTTGTCCAGGCAGCCGTTCGGCAGGACGTCCTGCCGCTGGATGAAGTCTCGCCAGGCTCGCTGGATACTGTCCCAAACAGAGAGGGGGTTAGGGTTAGGGGGTACACACACGCACCCCAGGCTCGCTGGATACTGTCCCAAACAGAGAGGGGGTTAGGGTTAGGGGGGTACACACACACACACCAGGCTCGCTGGATACTGTCCCAAACAGAGAGGGGGTTAGGGTTAGGGGGTACACACACGCACCCCAGGCTCGCTGGATACTGTCCCAAACAAGAGGGTGGGGTAGGGTTAGGGAGGGGGTACAAACACACACACCAGGCTCGCTGGATACTGTCCCAAACAGAGAGGGGGTTAGGGTTAGGGGGTACACACACCACCCCAGGCTCGCTGGATACTGTCCCAAACAGAGAGGGGGTTAAGGTTAGGGGACACACACACACACCAGGCTCGCTGGATACCCACAAAAACACAGACCCAGGCTGCTGGATACTGTCCCAAACAGAGAGGGGGTTAGGGTTAGGGGGTACACACACGCACCCCAGGCTCGCTGGATACTGTCCCAAACAGAGAGGGGGTTAGGGGGTACACACACGCACCCCAGGCCTGCTGGATACTGACCCAAACAGAGAGGGGGTTCTGAGCACACACTCTCAGTACATACACTTACAACACTTACACGCACGCAAGCGCACACACACACACTTACAATAAAACACACACACTCTCAGCTCTCAGCACATACACAACACACATACTTACAATAAAACACGCACTCTCAGCACACACACAACACACACATACTTATAATAAAACACACATACACTCAAACTTACAATAAAACCCGCACACACGCACATACACACGCGCACACTCACACTCGCACTTGCACTCGCACACTCACACACTCACATGGGTGCTTCACTGCAGATGCATTACTGTGGGTGTGCAGGATTATGGGAGACCAGACAGATTTGAGAAAACAGCTCTCAAATTAGCAGAAAGGAAACGAGGCATGCAGTTTCGTGCAAAATTCCATAGGTGCAGTTTTCTGCTTTGGCCAGGTGGTGGCAGTGCAAAAAAACAGTCTCCACTGTTGTGATTTCAACCTCATATATTTATAGAACAGGATTTCATTTCCTCTGTCTGGTTCAGCTCTGACTTTGGCACTGAAACACTGTGTCTTTCGCCCAAATAAAATGGCCGCTTCAGTAAAATCACTCCCCAGAGAAATTGCCCCCCCTCCCCCCAACCGGAAAATGAAGGATGCGTTCTGACACTTCTAATGATAAAAATGTTTGTTTGCTCTGGAGACAGTGGTCCCGTACTCCAAGGCTACCATATGTCAGTGTTATCGGAGAGAGATCCCCACTGCCTGCCAGGACTTATTAAAACTGGGTAAGATAATACCATCTGTTTCCGCCCGGCTGTGATTGACAGCAGCGAGGATGGGGGGGGGGGGGGGGGGGGGGGGAGAATTAATGACGTTCTTCTGACAGACAGAACGAGGCGTGACCAGCGAGGAGAAGGGGAAACACTCACATCAACACTTTGGCCTCCAGAGGCTGCATGCCGGCCACAGTCTGCGCCAGGTTATTCTCAAAGTCCATCAGCTGCTGACTGCACGGAGGACGAGGGAGAGGAGAGGAGAGGAGAGAGAGAGAGAGAAGAGAGGAAAGGCATTGGGTTTGAAAAACCACAAAGCAGATTTATCCTGTTCCACAGTGCAGCTCTTACGAGCAATTCATCTGTTCCCGTGCAGCTCCTTACAGAGCAGTTACGTCACAGTGCAGCTCTCAGTTACGAGGAGACAGAGCGATGTATCTGTCCGTGAGTCTCTACGAGCAATGCATCCTGTTCCGTGCAGCTCTTTACAGAGCAGAGTTATCCTGTTCCACAGTGCAGCTCTTCAGAGCGATTACCGTTCACAGTGAGCTTACGACAGATTTATCCTGTTCCACAGTGCAGCTCTCTTACAGAGCAGATTCATCCTGTTCCACAGTGCAGCTCTCTTACAGAGCAGAGTTATCCTGTTCCACAGTGCAGCTCTTACAGAGCAGATTCATCCTGTTCCACAGTGCAGCTCTTACAGAGCAGATTTATCCTGTTCCACAGTGCAGCTCTCTTACAGAGTAGATTTATCCTGTTCCACAGTAAAACTCTTACAGAGCAGATTTATCCTGTTCCACAGTGCAGCTCTTACAGAGCAGATTTATCCTGTTCCACAGTGCAGATGTAGCTAAGCTGTATGCGCTGTGCTTCAGTGGAATTAGATGCAGGAAAGATGAGGATGCAGGCTGAACAGATGCACCAGAGGGAGATATGATAATAAAGCAACAGCAAGACACTGGGAAGCTTCAATTTAACACTATTTATCTCTCTCTCAACAATATCTTTATTTCTCTGTCGGTCTCTCTCACTATCTCTCTTTCTCTATCTTCCCCTCTTTTATCTCGTTTTATTTGCCAAGTCTAATCCCTCACACACACACACACACACACACACACACCCTCTCAGTCAGTCAGTCAGACACAGACACACGGCTGCACAAGCATGCAAAGGAATCCCCATACCCCCATGTCACACACAAAAATACACATGGGTTAGTTGTGTGTGTGTTGTGGGTATGTGTGTGTGTGCGTGTTTGGGTGTGTGTTGTGGGTATGTGTGTGTGTTGTGGGTGTATTTGTGGGTGAGTTGTGTGTGTGTGTGTTTGTATGTTTCTTGTGGGTATGTGTGTGTTGTGTGTGTGTGCGCGTGTTGTGTGCATGTGTGTGTGTTGTGTGCATGTGTGTGTGTGTGTGTGTGTTTGTGTGTTGTGTGTGTGTGTTGTGTGTGTGTGCGGTTGTGTGTGTTGTGGGTATGTAGTGAATGTGTTGTGTGCGTGTGTAGTGAGTGTGTTGTGTGGTGCGTGTGTTGTGTGGGTGTGTAGTGAGTGTGTTGTGTGTGTGTGCGTTGTGTGTGTTGTGGGTGTGTAGTGAGTGTGTTGTGTGTTGTGGGTGTGTTGTGTGTGTGTGTGTTTGTGTGGGTGTGTGTGTGCGGTGTGTGTGTGTTGTGGTTGTGGATGTGTGTGCGTTTGGGGGTGTTTGTGTGCTGTGCGTGTGTGTGTGTGTGTGTGTGTGTGTGTGTTGTGGGTGTGTAGTGAGTGTGTTGTGGGTGTGTGTGTGTGTGTTGTGTGTGTGTGTAGTGAGTGTGTGTGTGTGTGTGTGTGCGTGTTGTGTGGGTGTGTAGTGAGTGTGTTGTGTGTGTGTGTGTGTGTGCGTGTACACTCACTTGTGCAGCTGGTATCCTCCATCACTCACATGCTTCAGTTCATTCTGGAGCTGCTTCAGGTCCTCCTGCAGGGAGAGAGGGAGGGAGAAATCTGTGATAAATCCACAGCTAATGAACGCATTTCAGACCGGACAGTGTGAGCTCATTAGCACATCTACAAGCTCACTCAGAACGTCACAAACACACCTGTGTCTGTGAATGGGGACAGGGCTGTATGTCTGTGAATGGGGACAGGGCTGTATGTCTGTGAATGGGGCTAGGCCTGTATGTCTTGATGGGATAGGGTATGTCTGTGAATGGGGATAGGCCTGTATGTCTGTGAATGGGGACACGGCTGTATGTCTGTGAATGGGGCTAGGGCTGTATGTCTGTGAATGGGGATAGGGCTATAGTCTGGAATGGGACAGGGCTATATTCTGGAATGGGCAGCTGTACTGTGGAATGGGCAGGCTATGTCGGCTGCATGTCTGTGAATGGGGATATGGCTGCACGTCTGTGAATGGGGACACGTGCGTCTGTGATGCGGGCTAGGCACTGTCTGTGAATGGTAGGGTATTCTGAATGGGCTAGGCTATGTATGTGAATGGGTTGCAGTTATGGGACAGGGCTGTATGTCTGTGAATGGGGATAGGGCTGTATGTCTGTGAATGGGGACACGGCTGTATGTCTGTGAATGGGGATAGGGCTGTATGTCTGTGAATGGGGACAGGGCTGTATGTCTGTGAATGGGGACAGGGCTGTATGTCTGTGAATGGGGACAGGGCTGTGTGTCTGTGAATGGGGACAGGGCTGTATGTTTGTGAATGGGGCTAGGGCTGTATGTCTGTGAATGGGGATATGGCTGTACTGTATGTCTGTGAATGGGGACAGGGCTGAATGTACAAGGCACAATGCATATTCCCCAACCAGGAGAGGCAGAGAAACAAAAGAGGATATTTCAGATAATGAATCACAAACTCGCCAGACAACAGCCTGGGATATTCTCACGTTTTATTTTCTCTCAGCATGATCAAGTCAGCCACAGGTCCCTCCAACAGTGCCAGACCCTGTTTAGCTAATACAAAGCATGCTGGGAAAGTGGAGGACTCATCTGGGCACTCACTGGCTGCAGCATCAGGTGGTTGGCAATGAGTTTAAGACTCAATGTGGATCTGAGTCTGTTCTGTGTTTGCCCTGGTCCGGTTCTGTTAGTCTGAACCTCAGTGTGGATCTGACTCTGTTCTGTGTTTGCCGTGGTCCTGTTCTGTTAGTCTGAACCTCGGTGTGGATCTGACTCTGTTCTGTGTTTGCCGTGGTCCTGTTCTGTTAGTCTGAACCTCGGTGTGGATCTGACTCTGTTCTGTGTTTGCCGTGGTCCTGTTCTGTTAGTCTGAACCTCAGTGTGGATCTGGGTTTGCCCTGGTCCGGTTCTGTTAGTCTGAACCTCAGTGTGGATCTGGGTTTGCCCTGGTCCGGTTCTGTTAGCACATACTACAGTGTGACAGCACCACCTCCATTCAGGAGGATTTCCTAATTAATGTGGCAAAGACTCACAGATGGTTTGTAATGAGTCATATTAGGTGAAGGTGCTGTACTGACTGATATTAGGTGGGTGGTCTGTACTGATATTAGATAGGTGGTCTGTACTGACTGATATTAGATGGGTGGTCTGTACTGACATTAGATGGCTGGTCTTTACTGACTGATATTAAATAGGGGGTCTGTACTGACTGATATTAGACGGGGGGTCTGTACTGCATGCTAGTGGTCCACAGTGCATGAGCCAGGTGAGGGCACGCAGTGGGGTTTGCACAGAGGGGCAGGTGGGGTTTGTACAGAGGGGCAGTGGGGTTTGTACAGAGGGGCAGGTGGGGTTTGTACAGAGGGGCAGGTGGGGGTTGTACAGAGGGGCAGGTGGAGGCTGTATCTGAGACTGAGGCGGGGCAGGCGGCAGCCCTGTGAGGCTGTATCAGACTGCGGCGGGCGGCCCTGTGAGGCTGTATCTGAGACTGCGGCGGGCAGCCCTGTGAGGCTGTATCAGACTGCGCGGGGCGCCTGTGAGGCTTGATCGGTGTAGGGACTGGACTGCGCGGGCGGCCGTGAGGCTGTATCTGAGACTGCGGCGGGGCGGCCCTGTGAGGCTGTATCTGAGACTGCGGCGGGGCAGCCCTGTGAGGCTGTATCTGAGACTGCGGCGGGGCAGCCCTGTGAGGCTGTATCAGACTGCGGCGGGGCGGCCCTGTGAGGCTGTATCAGACTGCGGCGGTATTCACACCAGCTCGCGGGAGCCGAGGAGAACAGAACAGCTTTCCAGCCCATTTCCCAGCATCCCCAGCGTCTGAGCCGCTAGGACAGCAGTGCTAGTGAAGCCGGGCTGCCTAGGCCTACGCGCATAACCTACAGCACTATGAGCCTGACCACGCTGCTCATAACCTTACAGCACTATGAGCTGACCCGCTGCTATACTACGCACTATGAGCCCGAACCTCTAACACCTACAGCACTATGAGGCCATGCAAACCAAACATGAGCCTGGGCTCATAACCTTACAGCACTATGAGCCTGACCAGGCTGCTCATAACCTTACAGCACTATGAGCCTGACCAGGCTGCTCATAACCTTACAGCACTATGAGCCTGACCAGGCTGCTCATAACCTTACAGCACTATGAGCCTGACCAGGCTGCTCATAACCTTACAGCACTATGAGCCTGACCAGGCTGCTCATAACCTTACAGCACTATGAGCCTGACCAGGCTGCTCATAACCTTACAGCACTATGAGCCTGACCAGGCTGCTCATAACCTTACAGCACTATGAGCCTGACCAGGCTGCTCATAACCTTACAGCACTATGACCTGACCAGGCTGCTCATAACCTTACAGCACTATGAGCCTGACCAGGCTGCTCATAACCTTACAGCACTATGAGCCTGACCAGGCTGCTCATAACCTTACAGCACTATGAGCCTGACCAGGCTGCTCATAACCTTACAGCACTATGAGCCTGACCAGGCTGCTCATAATCCTACAGCACTATGAGCCTGAGCAGGCTGCTCATAACCTTACAGCACTATGACTGACAGGCTGCTCATAATAACAACCTGCAGGCTCCATGCTCATAAACCTCAGCACTAGAGTGCACCAAACCTTACAGCACTATGAGCCTGACCAGGCTCACTTGCATCACATTAAACCTTACAGCACTATGAGCCTGACCAGGCTGCTCATAACCTTACAGCACTATGAGCCTGACCAGGCTGCTCATAACCTTACAGCACTATGAGCCTGACCAGGCTGCTCATAACCTTACAGCACTATGAGCCTGACCTGGTGTGCGCGCACGTGTGTGTGTCTATTGTCGCAAGCAGTAAGTCAGTCTTTGAATTAAAAGGGTTGATTTAGAAATTCACTAAGCCTGTTATTCTATAAAAGAAGAACAGACAACTTGATTACTCGATTAAAACCTTGAAAAAGGTGTTTTATTCAGCTTGCAAGAGTGGTTTTCCTGCAGAATGGCGAGGACTCCAGGGTGATCAGAGATAAGGATCAGCAGAGGAAAGCGCTGCAATAATAGTGTTCCTAACTGCAACGGGACCGCGACCAGGATCAATCCCATCTCCTGAACCCGACCCATCTGGCACTGAGCAATGGGGTCCAAATGACTGGGAAATAAAAAGCAGGTTTGCATAATTTAGCAAAGCGCAGGACAGGAAATCTATACTCATTTTGGGTCCCGCCCCGGCCAGCGGGGGATTGATCATCGGGCGGGGGGGGCGGGGGGGCGGGGGGGGCGGGGGTGGGGGGGGCTGCTGGGGAGGATATTTATGAACACGGCCCGGGACCACAGCACCCAACAGGAGCTGCTGATGACGGAGAGACCTTGAACCCGCAAAGAGCAGTCAAATAACACACACACACTATAAACTCACACACAGACAGACACACACACGCACTATAAACTCACACACAGACAGACACACACACGCACTATAAACTCACACACAGACAGACACACACACGCACTATAAACTCACACTATAAACTCACACACACACACACACACACACACACACACACGCACTATAAACTCACACATACACACTATAAACTCACACACACACACACACACACACTAAAACCACACACACACACACACACACGCACTATAAACTCACACATACACACTATAAACTACACACACACACACACACACACACACTATAAACTCACACACAAACAGACACACACACGCACTATAAACTCACACACACACACACTATAAACTCTCACACACACACACACACACACACACACACACACACTATAAACTCACACACAGACAGACACACACACTCACTATAAACTCACTCACACACACACACACACACACACACTATAAACTCACACACACACACACACACACACACACACTATAAACTCACACACAGACAGACACACACACACACTAAACTCACACAGACAGACACACACACACACACACTATAAACTCACACACAGACACACACACTAAACTCACACACAGACAGACACACACACTATAAACTCACACACAGACAGACACACACACGCACTATAAACTCACACACACACACACACACACTATAAACTCACACACAGACAGACACACACACACACTATAAACTCACACACACACACACACACACACTATAAACTCACACACAGACACACACACACACACACACACTAAACTCACACAGACACACACACACACTATAAACTCACACACACACACACACACACACTATAAACTCACACACAGACAGACACACACACGCACTATAAACTCACACACACACACTATAAACTCACACACACTATAAACTCACACACAGACACACACACACACACACACACACACTATAAACTCAGACACACACACACTATAAACTCTCACACACACAGACACACACTATAAACTCACACACACACTCTCTCACACACACACGCACTATACACACACACGCAAACACACACACGCACACACTATAAACTCACACACACACACTATAAACTCACACACAGACAAACACACACACACTATAAATTCACACACACACACAAATACACACACACTATAAACTTACACACACTATAAACTCATATGTAAACTCACACACACACACAATAAACTCACATGAACTCACACAGGTGCACACACAAATACACACACACACTATAAACTACAAAAACGATTTTCTCACACACAAACACACTTACACAGATTCACGCATTCAAATACTCACACTGAAAACACACACTCATGTCACAAGAGACATATAAGCTCATACACTCATATGCCGCCCCCCACACACACACATATACAAACACATGAACGCATGCACACACACACACACAGACAGACAAACAAACACACATGCACACACACACACATCCCCACACATACACACATCCACACACACAGACAGACAGACAGACAAACAAACACACACACGCACAAACACACACACACACACGCACAGACATACACACATATACACACACACTCCAGACAGACAGCTATTTTACTGCTTTCCCTTCACACCATGGAGTCAGAGTAAACAGAAGATGGGGAAGGTGGGGAGGAAGAGAGGAGGAGATAGAGAGGGTGTGAAGATAAGAGAGCGAGAGAGAGGAAAGAGTGATAGAAGGGGTGAGATGGGGGTGGTTGTGTTTGGAGCTGAAGGTGAGCCCTCTAGCTCAGGAGAAATTAAACTGGACCGGTGCCAGACGAGAGAGGGAAGGAAGGGAACCAGCACCGCGTCTATGTGAGTTACGGCCTTCATCTCCCCCGCATGCGGGGCGTAAATCTGCCCCCCCCTCCACGCCCGCGTCCTTCTCAAACTCACATCCAAACACAGCCATCTGCACCTCTCAAACTCACATCCAAACACAGCCATCTGCACCTCTCAAACTCACATCCAAACACAGCATTCTGTCCCCTGTATCCCTCTCAAACTCACATCCAAACACAGCCATCTGCAGCTCTCAAACTCACATCCAAACACAGCCATCTGCACCTCTCAAACTCACATCCAAACACAGCCATCTGCACCTCTCAAACTCACATCCAAACACAGCATTCTGTCCCCTGTATCCCTCTCAAACTCACATCCAAACACAGCATTCTGCCCCCTGTATCCCTCTCAAGCTCAGATCCAAACACAGCCACCCCCCGCCCCCCCGCCATGTCGCAAACTCACATCCAAACACAGCTCTGTTTCATGGCTATGACCATTTAAGTAATGATTATTAAATGATTTTTACTCATTTTTAATAACAAAAGTAACCGCAGAAGTTAAACGTTCATAATAATTTCCAGAAAATAATTCTCTTCAATGTCAAGCCTAGTGAAGATAAGACCTCTTGTCCTGGATTGGTTCCCGGTGCTCTCGAGACTTTTTGGATAAAATGTGGAGTTTCAGACCTTGTCCTTTAACAGCCCCCATAAAACAGCACAGCAAGATTCTCTCCGCTGGCTAAACGAGACCGTTTCTGTCCGCTGTCCCAGGAATCACACGGAAACTGTGTCCCAGACACTTTCTGTCCGCTGTCCCAGGAATCACACGGAAACTGTGTCCCAGACAGTTTCTGTCTGCTGTCCCAGGAATCACACAGAAACTGTGTCCCAGACACTTTCTGTCTGCTGTCCATGGAATCAGACGGAAACTGGCAGGAGCACGGAGTCGCTGTGGAGAGCAGAGCGCTCGACACACAGCTGTGTTTATC
The DNA here is from genome assembly GCF_018555375.3 of Anguilla rostrata. Classification (NCBI taxonomy): domain Eukaryota; kingdom Metazoa; phylum Chordata; class Actinopteri; order Anguilliformes; family Anguillidae; genus Anguilla; species Anguilla rostrata. The sequence continues at coordinate 40,818,655 of NC_057944.1, forward strand.
CCCTCCTAAACAGCCCCGAGACACTCACGCATTCTCCCCCCAGCTAAAACCCTGCAGTCAACACAACATCCAACTGCTACAATTTATCCACACATCTGAAGTTAAATAAAGAAAAACATTCTTAACAAATACACTGAATTCACATGGACTGTGTGTAATCAAGTACTCAGCTAAACAGTTGTGTAATCCAGTTCTGTTTCAGTTCATGTTAGACTGAACTCAAAGGCTGTAAGTGCAGTTTGGACACTACGGCACATTTATTCCCCTTGTCTTAGACTAGCGCTAGCACATTTCATGCTGTCCTCACAGTGTTACGATGAGCATGCAAACGTACACTGATAATTATGAGTGTGCTAGTGTACAGTGATAAATAAAGGTGGCAGGGAATGGGCATGGCATCCAGGTGCTAGGGTTAGCTTTAGCATTGGGTGCAATAGTGTTAGCACACTGAAGTCAGCTTTAGCACTGGCTACAGTACTGCACACTGAGATCAGATTTAGCACTGGCTACAGTACTGCACACTGAGATCAGATTTAGCACTGGCTACAGTACTGCACACTGAGATCAGATTTAGCACTGGCTGCAGTAGTGTTCGCACACTGGGATTAGCTTTAGCATTGGTTGCAATAGTGTTAGCACACTGAAGTTAGCATTAGCACTGGCTACAGTACTGCACACTGAAGTTAGCATTAGCACTAGATGCACTGGTGTTAGCGCACTGGGATTAGCCTGGAAGTCTGAACTCAGCCCTTCAGCTGGAATCTGCATCCTGAACCCACTGACCCCTAGCCAGCCCTGCCACACACAACAATTTTCATATTACCCACAATCCCCCAGGAGGTGGCACAGACTGACTCATGCACAACTGCTTGTGGCTTTTGCATCTGTGGCACATCTGCAGAGAAACAAACAGCTGCAAACAGCCAATCAGAGCAGAGAGCATGTACTGCTACATACAGGGTTTTGTATGAACTGTGTGAGCATGTGTACTGAACCAAGCCCCCATAAGTAATCTTGATTTTAAATCACTTTTAATTGCAACATTAATAAGTATTCAGAAACCAAAAAATGTATCTCATTTACACCATTTACAGGTAAAAGAGAAAGAGAGGACAGGAGAGTAAGAGAGAGAGAGAGACAGAGAGAGAAGGGAGGAGAGGAGAGAGGAAGAGAGAGAGAGAGAGAGAAGGGAGGAGAGGAGAGAGGAAGAGGAAGAGAGAGAGAGAGAGAAGGGAGGAGAAGGGGACCCTAGGTGGTAAAAGGGAAAGAGAGGACAGGAGAGTAAGAGAGAGAGAGAGACAGAGAGAGAAGGGAGGAGAGGAGAGAGGAAGAGAGAGAGAGAGAAGGGAGGAGAGGAGAGAGGAAGAGAGAGAGAGAGAAGGGAGGAGAGGAGAGAGGAAGAGAGAGAGAGAGAAGGGAGGAGAGGAGAGAGAGAGAGAGAGAGAGAAAGGAGGAGAGGAGAGAGGAAGAGAGAGAGAGAGAAGGGAGGAGAGGAGAGAGGAAGAGAGAGAGAGAGAAGGGAGGAGAGGAGAGAGGAAGAGAGAGAGAGAGAAGGGAGGAGAAGGGGACCCCAGGTGGTAAAAGGGAAAACCGTGGGCTAAAAGACGGTTCTCGCTGACTTTGCATTATAGGATATGAGTAAAAATTCTGAAAAGCTTTTGAAAATCTCTGGAACAACAGAAGACCAGCGCAGCAGGAAAGAGCAGCCTGCTCCTGCTCTGCTCAACAGTCCTCACCGGTCATTAGCACTTTTTAAACTTCTCTGGTGTGCAATAATTTCGGCAATAAAATATGCCATTAAAATGTCACAACAAACACCCTTTAAAGACTAACAAATACTTTACTGCCCCCTACTCAAAAGCAGCCTGTCGTTTTTATGTTGTTGAAATAATGCACCGATAAAAATTTACTTTGACTTGGAAAGAAGCGTGGAGATTGGGCCTGAAAGGAAAGATTTTATTGAGCGATGCGGCTAATTGATACTGTAATATGCTTTGCTCATCAGCATCCGCATGTTATCTTCCCTTTGGAGGCCCGTTAAAACAGCCATTTCACAGGCCCAAGCAGGCTAATGCCCCCAAGATCTGGCATGTCTTTCAGCTCTGTTCCGGTGTGTGGATGGGCCCCATGGTCTGGTATCTGTTAAGGCTCTGTTCCTGTGTGTGGATGGGCCCCATGGTCTGGTATCTGTTAAGGCTCTGTTCCAGTGTGTGGATGGGCCCCATGGTCTGGTATCTGTTAAGGCTCTGTTCCTGTGTGTGGATGGGCCCCATGGTCTGGTATCTGTTAAGGCTCTGTTCCAGTGTGTGGATGGGCCCCATGGTCTGGTATCTGTTAAGGCTCTGTTCCAGTGTGTGGATGGGCCCCATGGTCTGGTATCTGTTAAGGCTCTGTTCCAGTGTGTGGATGGGCCCCACAGTCTGGTATCTGTTAAGGCTCTGTTCCAGTGTGTGGATGGGCCCCATAGTCTGGTATCTGTTAAGGCTCTGTTCCAGTGTGTGGATGGGCCCCATGGTCTGGTATCTGTTAAGGCTCTGTTCCACACACACACACACACACACACTGAAATAACTGCCCTTTGTGTTTACATTCGGGAATCAGGCTGGGATGGGGCGAGGCTGACGGATGACGGACAGCTGCTGGTAAATTCCACATCGTCTACAAGCCAGTGCAGGCGGCCATTAGCCACTAATTCCACTAAAGTCAAACTAATGAAGTAGGAAGTCATGAAAAGGGAAAAGAATTTGATTAATGGCTGAGGCGTGCGGCCAAAATGGAAATCAGTGGAGTGTACTTGGCGACGGAGAGGAAGCAGAGAGAGCCAATTAGAGGAGAGGACCTTCTGGAGCCTGTCCAATGAGCACTCGCTCCCGTTCCCGTACATCACCATCCACAGACGCGCATACAAAGGGATCACAGCAGCTTTACTGAACGCGCGCGGCTAATGGTGCCATTCCGCCATGCTGGAGAGGAGATTAAAATCACGCCCCCCCGCCCCGCGCTCCAGATAAAACTCACTTACCCATCATGCCTTTCCATCGCACTGTGAGCCTTCATTACACACGGCCCGATTCAGGCGGGCTCAGCGCGGGGGTGAGAGTGAGCGAGAGCGAGAGGGAGCTTTACCAAACACGCTCCTTCGGTTTCACAGGCAGGAAGTACAGAGGTGTGCAGCCAGAAGAAGCTCCCTGCTGCACTCCTATTGGCTGATATGACTTTCAAAGAGGATACAAAACAACTTGAGAAGATAATGGCACTCCTGAGACTGTTAAATGCAGGAGGTGGGCTGAGCTATAAAAATACCTGTGCATAAATCACAAGGTTCAACATTAAACAGCAGATGGCCAGAGAAACCCTAAATTCTTATGGTGATTGTTCACACAGAATATAAATCAATTAATTCACACAATTTGCATTTAGCTCAATTTTCTTTTACATGCAGACGTTGAGTTTTTCTGAGTGACGGGTACAGGGCCAGCCCTCCTGCAGCCGAGCGGTTTCTCTGAGTGACGGGTACAGGGCCAGCCCTCCTGCAGCCGAGCGGTTTCTCTGAGTGACGGGTACAGGGCCAGCCCTCCTGAATCCGAGCGGTTTCTCTGAGTGACGGGTACAGGGCCAGCCCTCCTGATTCCGCGCGGTTTCTCTGAGTGACGGGTACAGGGTGAGCCCTCCTGATTCCGAGCGGTTTCTCTGAGTGACGGGTACAGGGTGAGCCCTCCTGATTCCGCGCGGTTTCTCTGAGTGACGGGTAGGGGGTGAGCCCTCCTGATTCCGAGCGGTTTCTCTGAGTGACGGGTACAGGGTGAGCCCTCCTGCAGCCGAGCGGTTTCTCTGAGTGACGGGTACAGGGTGAGCCCTCCTGATTCCGCGCGGTTTCTCTGAGTGACGGGTACAGGGCCAGCCCTCCTGCAGCCGAGCGGCGACGTGAACATTCCGGCACTTCCCGCCACACCTGTCTGAGCCGCCCCGCAGCTGCACGGGAGCGACCTTCACTGTCACCTTGACTTTCACAAGCGCCGGAGAAACACTCCTCTCAGCACAATGCCTGCGACTGTAAAATACACAAACATTTAAACACGCTGACGTTCTACACACACATGCATACACGCACGTACGCACACACACACGCACGCATACATACATACATGCATACATGCATACACACATACACACATACATACATACAAACACACATTCATAAACACACACATACATACAGACAGACACACACACACACAAACACACACATACATACAGACATACACACACACACACACATATACACACACACATACATACATACATATTTTAAGGGAGGTGTGGCATTAATGCAATGCAAAACATCACACCCCCCCCCCCCAAGCCGTTGACTCTATAACGGCGGATGCAGAGGCTGTTCCCGTTCAGTAACTGCGTCTGCGCCTGAAAGAGGAAGTGTTGCGCTGGCGATAAATCTCCCGTTAACGGGGGCCCGGGGGAGGGGAGGGGAACTGCCCCGCTCCAGCGCTGAATAAAACATTCCATTTAGGCGGAATATACATAAACCATAAATCATGACATCATCGCCGAGGCTGTCTGAATGAAGAAGCCCATAAAAGACAAAGCGCTTAAAACAAGCAGCGAGAAAAAAGCGCTCCAGATGTCAGCCAGTAATTACTGCCCCGTAAAAAAGGGCGCAATCACGCCTCGTCCTCGCCTCGTCACCACCGCTCCTGCCGCGTTGTTCCGGAAACCGCCAGGCAGAGGTCACATGATTCAGGCAGTCCATCAGATATGCAAAACATCTGCATAATGCATTTTCTATGAAATGTACAGGAGACTACAGGAGAGTCATATCTCACCTTAAAAACCGTTTGCGATTCATCTTTAATGACGAGGACAGATAGAAGGGGAAATGTATTTTGAACTTGTCTAATCATGTCATTCCCATTAAAATTCTCTCCAAGTACAACGGAGTCATCTGAAACCCAGAATGATAGCGATGGTGTGAGGGTACAGAGGGGGGGGTTCTGAGCCTCAGGTATAGAGGGGTGGGTTCTGTGTCTCAGGTGGTGGCGGTGGGCTGGAATAGCTGAGTTACTCCTGTGATAACGGAACCAGTGCTATTGAAGTTATGCAGCTCGCATATTTCTTCATCGTGACATGCGCATTTCTGGGCCACAGCGGTGTCCTCAGGCAGCGGTGAGCGAGGTGCAGCTCCCTGCCTGTCAGGAAGCTCCAGAGATACCATCTATGCCATCTGAGTTCCCACACCTCCCCCCCCCCACCCCCCAAAGCTGAGACTGGAACTATCCAGCGCTCACTGAAGGGTTCCTGATCCTCCTCCTCCTGAAGATGAATATTTTCCAAATAGTTTGAAGCTTTTAACATTAAGAGAGCCAAGAACCACAGCCTCAGACGGGTATCGCCATGGCTACAAGCCACTGAAGTGCACATGCATAAATTACGGAGTGAAAGAAAAATAACGAGCGAGCGAGCGTCATTCAGAGCGCAGCGCTAATCAGCTCAGGCTAATAATGCGTTTGTGTTCCACAGCGTGGAAACTCCTTCACAGGCTGCTCTCCGAGTTCATCTCAGGCGCCTGCTTTCAACTCCCAGCAGCACAGAGCCCTTCAGTCACATGCCACACTGCAGACTCACTCTGCACATGCTCAGTAGGGACAGCCCTACGGAGCCAAGACTGTGTTTGATGTGGAAGAGGGTCCTGCTGGGATACAGAGCTCTTTATAGCTGCCAGGGAAACAGCAGTACTGTGCGGTACTCTGTGCTCTGCGCTGTGCTCTGTGCAGTACTCAGTCCTCTGTGCTGTGCTCTGTGCAGTACTCAGTACTCTGTGCAGTGCTCTGTGCAGTACTCAGTACTCTGTGCAGTGCTCTGTGCAGTACTCAGTCCTCTGTACAGTGCTCTGTGCAGTACTCAGAACTCTGTGCTGTGCTCTGTGCACTACTCAGAACTCTGTGCTGTGCTCTGTGCACTACTCAGTACTCTGTGCAGTGCTCTGTGCAGTACTCAGTACTCTGTACAGTGCTCTGTGCAGTACTCAGTGCTCTGTGCAGTGCTCTGTGCGGTACTCAGTACTCTGTGGTACTCTGTGCAGTACTCAGAGCTCTGTGCTGTACTCTGTGAGAGCACAGTGAGAGAGTGCAGAGACGGGGGGGGGGTCATCAGCGGGAGTCAGAAATCACTGGCGGAGAGGTGGGGGGGGGGCGCGGCTCTTTTGAGCAGCTGGAAGGAGCAGAGCTGGTTATCTGGCCTGGCTTTGTGTCTCAGTCTTCTTTAGTTCCTGCTATTAACCTTGAGGCTCTGTGCACTTTGTCCTGTTCTTCTCATTCAGAGATGTGAGAGAGACCGACACCACAGCACTGCAGCGCACCAACCGCCAACGTACTGCCAACCCACTGCACACCAACTGCCAACCCACTGCACACCAACCGCCAACCTACTGCCAACCCACTGCACACCAACTGCCAACCTACTGCACACCAACTGCCAACCTGCTGCCAACCCACTGCACACCAACCGCCAACCCACTGCACACCAACCGCCAACCTACTGCACACCAACAGCCAACCTACTGCCAACCCACTACACACCAACCGCCAACCCACTGCACACCAACCGCCAACCTACTGCCAAACCCACTGCACCCAACCTGCACACCAACGCCAACCCACTGCACACCAACCGCAACCTACGCCAACCCACTGCACACCAACTGCACTACGCACACAACGCCAACCTACTGCCAACCCACTGCACACCAACTGCCAACTCACTGCACACCAACCGCCAACCTACTGCCAACCCACTGCACACCAACTGCCAACTTACTGCCAACCCACTGCACGCCAACCGCCAACCTACTGCCAACCAACTGCCAACCCACTGCACACCAACTGCCAACTTACTGCCAACCCACTGCACACCAACCGCCAACCCACTGCAACCCACTGCACACCAACTGCCAATCTACTGCACACCAGCCGCCAACCCACTACACACCAACCGCCAACCACTGCACACCATCACACGCACACCAACCGCCAACCTGCTGCCAACGCACTACACACCAACAGCCAACCTGCTGCCAACGCACTGCACACCAACTGCCAACCTACTGCCAACCCACTGTACACCAACCACCAATCTACAGAGACTGCAGACAGGCTAACTGCTGCAAAAGCACAAAGCAAGCTGGTAACAACACACAGGAGCGAATCTACAGAGAGAAAGCAGAGAGGGTAACAGACAGAGCGAAAGCAGAGAGGGTAACAGACAGAGCGAAAGCAGAGAGGGTAACAGAGCGAAAGCAGAGAGGGTAACAGACAGAGGGGGAATCGCAGTAGTTTGAAAGTAAGCCTGTGGACTGTGCTGCACGTATTGCATGTAAAATGCTTATTAATACATACCAACTCCAACATTCATCCGCCTGTCAAATTATGGCATCATTCTTTTTATTTTTACTGCGAGCAATACACTTTACATTGCTTTTATGTCATGTAAAATAATTATATTTTTATTGCGGTCATTTACAGTGTTAAGATACTGTAACCGGCAGCTGTTCAGCGGGTAACATGCGTGCAGTAAATTAGATGTCATGTATTTACTGTACGGTAAATTAATGCATGCTAAACTAATACACATAAATAAGCTGGAGAAAATGACTGTACCGCAGTTAGGCATGGGGCCCAGTTTTCACACGGTCACAGAAGGTTAATCACTGCTGAATTTGGTTACTGGAGAGAACTGGTGTTACGTGACATCATTAAGTCTGAATGTAGACCAGGATGGACACGCAAACTGCCTGGCAGCCCAAGGACTATTCCAGCAGGCCTGTCCTGTAGCAGGTGTGTTTGCCCTGAGTGGTGGTCTGGGAGGCGGGGCTGTGGGAAAGGTACGGTGGTTCTGAACCAGAGTCTCGGTGGTTCTGAAGCAGAGTCTCTGTGGTTCTGAAGCAGTCTCGGTGGTTCTGAAGCAGAGTGTCTGCGGTTCTGAAGCAGAGTCTCGGTGGTTCTGAAGCAGAGTCTCGGTGGTTCTGAAGCAGAGTCTCGTGGTTCTGAAGCAGAGTGTCAGCGTTTCTGAAGCAGAGTCTCGGTGGTTCTGAAGCAGAGTCTCTGCGGTTCTGAAGCAGAGTCTCTGGGTCGAAGAGTTCTGTTCTAAGCAGAGGTCTCGGTTCTGGCAAGTTCTGTTTTGAAGCAGAGTCTCTGCAGTTCTGAAGCAGAGTCTCTGCGGTTCTGAAGCAGAGTCTCTGCGGTTCTGAAGCAGAGTCTCTGCGGTTCTGAAGCAGAGTCTCTGCGGTTCTGAAGCAGAGGACCAGCAGAGCTGCATAACTCCACACTGGCACTTCCTCCACAGACGGGAGCAGAATTACGAGCATAGTTAGATTTTACAGGCCCTGTGGCTGGCAGAGAGGCAGCCAGACAGTGCCCCCCTGCCGGGCCCCGTCCTGGGACAGACAGGTTTAGCTTGGTCATGAATAACAGTATACGGTGCACCTGCTACTGAGGGAGCGGGAGATATACACCTGTGCCCACAGGCTGCAGTAAATATCCCAACACTTCTGTTGCACGGACGCTGCAGGCCTGACCAAACTTTCTGCAGCACACTGCGAGAGATAAAGCAAGGACTGCGTGTGTGACAGGAGGCGCTCACTCGTTCAGAAGCCAGGCTATACCAATCCGAAATGCATAATGCATGCTGGGAAAAAAAGAGCATCAGCAGAATTATGTGGAGTCGGAGTGTGGATGAAAGGACTCTTCCAGGGTGGTAGAGCGCACTTCATTACGTTCTGATTTGCACTGGAAGAGCTTGTCTCTGGGGCAGAAGAGCTTGTCTCTGGGGCAGAAGAGCTTGTCTCTGGGGCAGAAGAGCTTCTCTCTGGGGCTGAAGAGCTTCTCTCTGGGGCTGAAGAGCTTGTCTCTGGGGCTGAAGCGCTTGTCTCCGGGGCAGAAGCGCTTGTCGCCGGGGCAGAAGAGCTTCTCTCTGGGGCAGAAGCGCTGCTCTCTGGGGCAGAAGCGCTCGTCTCTGGGGCAGTTCCCTCTTTAAACGAGGAGTTGGCGCGACAAGCCATAAATTTACCGTCATTAATAAAACGGGGCCGGAGAGAATGAAATCTAATCTGGGATTTTCCCTCCTCCGTTAGTGGCAGTAAATATTAATGCAGGGCATGTAATTAAGGGACAGAACAGGAGCTGTGTTTTACAGGGGGCTGCCTCCCCCACGAACCGCCGCACACTAAACGTCAATCTGTCCCCGCGAGCGCCGCGCGGCGGGGGACAGCCAATCACACGCTTTCAAACCCGCGGAGGGAGACCGGCAGGCTCGGCTGAGAGCGCGTGCGCGTGAGCGTGCGTGTGAGCGTGAGCGTGCGTGTGAGCGTGCGCGTGTGTGTGAGCGTGCGCGTGAGCGTGCTCAGTGTAAACACAGGGAGCCAGAGCGGTTCTCACACAACACTGATCTTACACGGCTAATCCCGCCCCCCGCACAAGAAGCTGACCTTCGGGGTTTTTAAAAAAACCGTTATGTCAACGGCATTACAGCGCGCATTACAACCCTGAGTCTCCCGGTACTCTCCCGGTACTCTCCCGGTACTCACTGCAACGTTCAGAGACTCTGGGTCCTTTCTTTTATGACAGTAACTATAGCAACAGAAAAGAAGAAGATTGGGAGTGAAGAAAGAGAAGAGAGACCAAAATGCCTCTCTGAAGTATGCGAAAAGATGGGGTACTTGGTACTTTTTACATCTAAACACACCACATACACACACCTCACACACACACCCCACACACACAGCTCATACGCACAGCTCATATACACACCTCACACACACAGCTCACACACACACCCCACACACACCTCACACACACCCCACACACACAGCTCACACACACAGCTCATACGCATAGCTCATATACACACCTCACACACAAAGCTCATACGCATAGCTCACACACACAGCTCATACGCACAGCTCATACACACACACCCAAACACAGGCCCTCATTATGACAGCACATGGACATCCTTTAAGGAATGCTGCAGTTAGCATGCAGGACTACGGTGAGATCATCATGGGGTCTGCCAAACATCACTGTCCAACATCACACACAGAACAGCTGCTCGTACCTGCAGCCAAAATGAGCATGAGAATGACATCACACACTGAACAGAGTACTGAGACGTGTTTTCTATTCTAAATGTCACCCCTCCCATCAGGTCCTGGCCTGGCGGTGGGGGGGGAAGAGGCACTAAAACATGAAATCTTGTTTTATGGGCGAGGGTGTGCTTTTTCCCCACGGTGACATTCCGTTTATGTAATTTTTTTAGGGGGCCAGTATCCATCAGGCCTGCTGGACAAGGCAGTGAATCACTGGAATTAAAAACTGATGGGCAGCTAAACCTGCCACAATAAACAGTGGGACGACGTTGTTTCTCTCCACCTCATTGCAGCAAACGTATCCAATTTAAATCCAAATCGCCAGGCGACAATGAGATGTGATCAGCATTTAAATGCGTGAAGAGCAGTAATGATTATACAGCCATAATGACCAACCCTGAAGAACTCGCATGAGGGGGTATAAACAGGTACACACAGTAAAGCTTTCAAACTCAGCCCCTCATTAAAATACGCACAGAGCTGTACAGAAGCCTCTGCTTATTATTCTGCACGAAGGAAAAAGGAGAAATTGACCGACTGACTGGCAGTTTGCCACACGCAACATTATGTTCCGTTCCGTCCCGGCGATAACTGCCCCGCAGACGCCCGTTACCAGGGCGATGTGCGAGAACCAAGCTCGTCAGGTGAGCCGCAGGAGTATAAAAACGCCGCATGCCCGGGAAGGCACAGAGAGATCCAGCACGCCCGCAGACTACAGCACCGCGTCGACGAGCAGCCGGTGTTTAAGAACAAGGAGCCGGAGCGCTCAGGCTCTGCTCAGCGGCTCATTCGCTCCGTTTAAAACTCTGCGTTCGGGACGAGCTGGCGTCAGACACGCAGCGTGGGAGCAGAATCACACACACACTCATTTAACCGGCTCGGATTACTCTCTGCCCTCTGCTCCCACACCAGGCTGGAATCAGTGACCCACCCGCCTGCTGCAGAACACTCTGAGCACATGCAGGGAGATCAGGACCCCTGATGCTGGGCTGTCATTAGCGAGGTTATATTCCCACATGAGAAATTTGATGCAAGTGCACACCAGCGCCCCCCACTGAGTGCAGAGGGGCATGACGTGCACGCGCTGCACCTGATCGGGACTCCTGTGCCTTATTCATGCTTTATTCACCACCTGTACACGCTGGGATCTACACGGCACCGGAGAGCAGTACTCGTGAGAGCAGGTTTGGATCTCCGGACATAATGATGTGCGTGAGGAAGGTATGGAACCCGCCCCATATCATTCTATGGAAAGAGAAAATAAGAGAAAATCCAGACATCTCTGAGACAGGTAAATCCAGGCTGAGACATGGTGAAACTCTACATTATGTTTCTGAATGAAGCCCATTTCCAGTGCAGCACCCCCTCTGTACACCATTAGCATAGTAATGCAGTAGTGCATTAGCGGAGTACTGCAGTAGTGCATTAGCACAGTAGTGCATTAGCACCGTATCACAGTAGCGCAGCAGCACAGTACTGCAGTAGCGCATTACCACAATAGCGCAGTAGAGCAGCAGCGCATTAGCACAATAGCGCATTAGCACAGTAGCACAATAGCGCATTAGCACAGTAGCGCATTAGCACAGTAGCGCAGTACTGCAGTAGCGCATTAGCACAGTAGTGCAGTAGCGCATTAGCACAGTAGTGCATTAGCACAGTAGCGCAGTACTGCAGTAGCGCATTAGCACAGTAGTGCAGTAGCGCATTAGCACAGTAGAGCAGTAGCGCATTAGCACAGTAGTGCAGTACTGCAGTAGCACAGTAGCGCAGTACTGCAGTAGCGCATTAGCGCAGTACTGCAGTAGCGCATTAGCGCATTAGCACAGTAGCACAGTAGCGCAGTACTGCAGTAGCGCATTAGCGCAGTAGCGCATTAGCACAGTAGCGCAGTACTGCAGTAGCACATTAGCGCAGTACTGCAGTAGCGCATTAGCGCAGTACTGCAGTAGCGCATTAGCACAGTAGCGCAGTACTGCAGTAGCGCATTAGCACAGTAGTGCAGTAGTGCATTAGCACAGTAGCGCAGTACTGCAGTAGCGCATTAGCACAGTAGCGCAGTACTGCAGTAGCGCATTAGCACAGTAGCGCAGTACTGCAGTAGCGCATTAGCACAGTAGTGCAGTACTGCAGTAGCACATTAGCACAGTACTGCAGTAGCGCATTAGCACAGTAGCGCAGTACTGCAGTAGCTCATTAGCACAGTAGCGCAGTACTGCAGTAGCACATTAGCGCAGTACTGCAGTAGCGGATTAGCACAGTAGCGCAGTACTGCAGTAGCACATTAGCGCAGTACTGCAGTAGCGCATTAGCACAGTATCGCAGTACTGCAGTAGCGGATTAGCACAGTAGCGCAGTACTGCAGTAGCGCATTAGCACAGTAGCGCAGTAGTGCAGTGGGTCACCCGCAGCAGGACGTCCTCAGACTGGCTGACCTACACGGGCCTTGGCGCGGGCGGCGTGGAGCGTTACTCAGCCCCACATCGCCCCGTCCCGCCGGTAATGAGCTGAATGAATCAGCGCTCCGAGAGGATCCGGCTGAAGGTGCTTTAGCAGGACGTGTGCTCGTTTACGCTTTGTTTCCACGCTGAGATAAAGAGCTGCCCAGTGAACAGGGCCTCAGACACACATCCCCACAGATAAATCCTCTGACCCGCAGGACCGAGGCTTTTAATTGGATTCCACTGAGTTACAGCCCCTCTGGGGCGCCGCACCTGCTGCTGCTCCCCCTACAGGTACAGGGAGGCACTGCACTTAACCACCCAAATCCCTTCTGAGGCTTTCTGGACGACACGCCACTCACCCCATCTCTGTAGAGGGGTGAGATACCTAGAGTAAACCCACAATACGGGAGAGAAGGGGAGAAACAAATACACTCACACACACACACACATACATACACCCCACAACACAGGAGACTCAGGGAAAAGTGATGGGGAGAAAAACGCTGGAGTAAAGCAGCTTCCGCACCGCTGCTTTACCCAGAACTGAGTTTCTCACTTTTATGGAGCCGCACAGGAGATGAACAGAGTGAACTGCGGCGTGTCAGACTCGGCGTGTGTAACAGACTGCGCTCAGATCCATCCTCCTCTTCCTCTGCTGCCAGCCAGGCCCATAAAGACACTCACACTGCATCTATCTTCCTGAGGAAGCCTCTCAGCCTCACGCTCCCCTCTCAATCTCCTGCGCCTCTCACACTCAGAGCAGACCCTTCCCAGAGTATTTACACAGCTCACTGCTCCCAGGGAACAAGCCGCAACGGAGAGCAGTACGGCTCCAGAGAACACCGCTCACAGGTACACACACTCTCAGGTACACACACACGCAGGTACACTCTCCACTCTCCTCTCTCCTCTCTCAGATACACACACACGCAGGTACACACTCTCCACTCTTAAGCCGGGCACCCACCGCACGCGTATCGGCCGCGAGCGCACTACGCGTATTACGCGCGTAACTGAAGCGTAGTTGAAGTGCTGTTATTACAACGGCAGCGGGCGACGTCGTCTCCACCAGATGCGAACGCGTCGCGTACCGGCTGCGAAGCTCGCGCGACACAAGCGAACTGAAGCGTAGTTTTTCGCTTCAGTTCTATTTTTTCGGCTTGTCGCGCGTCACGATGGCCTGTTTATACACAGAAATATGCTCTAAAATGCTAGGTATACATGCTCTGATTTATATTTCATCCTTATATTACTGGGGGTGTGTCCCTAGTTCCCTCTTGCAGTAGTGGAGAAAGATAAAACCAGATAAACACCAGATATTTTATAAGCAGCTAAAAAATACAAGCCTTTTCGTTTTTCTATCGTCCTGGCAGGAAAAAAAAAAAAAAAACTGGAACCTGGGAAAAAGGCAAACTTAGTTTCGCTATCTTATTTTGCGGAGGAGGCGGGGTAAATTTGAAAATACACCACAGAAAGACGTAGCCTATTGAATGATGGAGAAGTGAATGCACCGAGCAGCGGTTTGTTAGCTCGAGTGTTGGAAGGTAGTTTTTAACCAATCATTGCTCAACCTATTTGACTTTTCCGATGTCTTCGTTCGTCGTGCTTTCAAAAAGGGCTTGTTAATAAAATCAGATAATCCACAGTGCTTTAAAAAAATCAGATTTAGTGGTCTTGCCGATTAAAATGCACCTATTTTATAAATGAAGTTTTAAGCAAGCCTTTATTGCACTTGTAGGCTACTGCAAAGCTTCCGCTGTTCATGACGTTGTGGTGTTCATATCCCTTTAAGTTTAAACTGTTACGCTATCTTTTTGACGATTAACTGATTTTACTAAATATTATCATATAAATGTTTTGACGTGAATAACAAGACGACACGGGAATTCCCAATGGTTGATTATGGATTATTTATTATTATTATTATTATTATTATTATCATTACATATTCTTCATAAAGTTGGCACGCTTGTTAACCAAGCAAATAAATTAATGCAGTTTGAGATTGATTATTATGTAGGCTACGTTGCGATTTAAGCTTATGGTAATTCTTTAAAGCGTTTACTTTCTCACGTATTTACATGTGTTAAAAAATATTACCAAATTAACAGACTGAAAAAGGTCTCTCACCAAGTATTCGCTTACCCATAATCAAAAGTCCTGAACAAACGTGAAATACACGATGTAAGCCCACTGCAGACTGCGAGAGCTACTAGGAATATAGAGCTTTTACGCAAGCCTTTGCGCGACACAAACGGAACCAGTGGAGACACCCTACGCGCCGTGCTGCTTCGCCCTGCTGCTTTTACGCGACGCTTACGCGACGCGTGCGGTGGGTGCCCGGCTTTAGATACACACACTCTCAGGTACACTCTCTACTCTCAGGTACACACACTCAGGTACACACTCTCCACTCTCAGATACACACACACACGCAGGTACACATTCTCCACTCTGAGGTACAAACACTCAGGAAACAGGAAAGGGCCATCCGCAAAATGTTAGGGATTCACAGAATTGTCTAATAATAGCCCAAACCATGAAAAAACAGCCCCAGACTAAGGGGTGTCCAGATACCTTTGGCCATATAGTGTATGTAGACAGGTGTGTGCACAGGTATGTACACAGGGGTCTGAGGAGAGGCCCAAACAAGGCTCAGTCCACCCTGCTACAGCTCCAAAACTCTGTCTGCAATAATGCAATATTATCACAACATTACGATCGCAAAAATAACTTTCACTGTTAAATTTCCCAAATTATTTTGTCAAGAGGGGGAAAAATTAGACCATTGATTAATCTCTTAATTTAAGAAATGTGTTAATTCATTTACTCTCCATATCTCTCAGGGAGAGTAATTTTGTAATTTTAATATGTATGTAAATTGTTTCACACAATTACTGATCTACATGTGATTGTTATCAGTGAAGTAATTTGAGGAATAAATAGTCCTAAAAGTCAGGGGATTGAAAAGGGGGGTTTGAATGGTAAAAGGGGAATTTATTGACACACACACATGGTAAACCACACACACGCACACAAAACACAACCCCCCATACACACACGCACACACACACCCATACACACACACCCACACGCTTACACCCACACAGACACCTGCACACCCACACGCATACCTCCACACACACGCACACACACACACACGCACACAAAACAACCCCTATACACACTCACACACACCCACACGCATACACCCACACACACACCTACACACCCACATGCACACACACACCCACGTATACATACACGCACACACACACACACACGCATGGACACACACACACACTCACACTAACACAACCCCTATACACACACACACACACACACACACGTATACACACGCATGCACGCGCACACACAGACACGCACGCACGCACGCACACACTCACAGTACAGTAAACCCCAGTTTGTGCAATCTCCCCTGGGCACAGCCCTAAGCAGAGACAGAGCCCAGAAACACAGGGGACAGGACGGCGGAGGGGATTGGGGTTTCTGCCACTAAACTGAAGTGCTTTACAGACACAGAGCAGCACAGGGACACAGAGCAGCACAGGACAGCACAGAGACACAGGGAAGCACAGAGACACAGAGCAGCACAGGGCAGCACAGAAGCACAGGGAAGCACAGGGCAGCACAGAAGCACAGGGAAGCACAGGGCAGCACAGAGACACAGGGCAGCACAGGGAAGCACAGAGACAGAGACACAGACACAGAGCAGCACAGTGTAGCACAGGGCAGCACAGAGACACAGAGCAGCACAGGGCAGCACAGAGACACAGGGAAGCACAGAGACAGAGACACAGAGCAGCACAGGGAAGCACAGGGCAGCACAGAGACACAGGGAAGCACAGAGACACAGGGCAGCACAGGGAAGCACAGAGACAGAGACACAGAGCAGCACAGGGCAGAAGAGACACAGAGCAGCACAGAGACACAGTGTAGCACAGGGCAGCACAGAGACACAGTGTAGCACAGGGAAGCACAGAGACAGAGACACAGAGCAGCACAGAGACACAGTGTAGCACAGGGCAGCACAGAGACACAGAGCAGCACAGCAGTAGGCTGGAGAGGAGGAACAGCACGCACAGCTACAGACAGACTCTCTGCAGCACTGATCAGCAGCCCCGGGCTCTGCAAAGCTGAGTTATAATGCTGATCTATGGTAAGGGTTTAATCTTCCATAGGGCTGATAATAAAACACACATTAGATAAACACACGATGCGCCATGCTGCTGGAAGGAACCAGACACACGCTTACCGCCACTAACAAATCAGTGCCCGGGCAGACAGATGAACACCGAAGGGAAAAACACACAGCACTGGAGTGAGTGATTCAGTACTTCCTGATTAATCAGGAGAGGAGAGGAGACGGCCGGAGGACGAGACACCGCGGTGTTTGGAGAGGCGTTTTCACCTGCACACGCTCATCTTAGCGCTCCTCACTCACGGTCCTGCACACGCTCATCTGAGCGCCTCACTCCGGTCCTGCACACGCTCATCCGAGCGCTCCTCCTCACGGTCCGCACACGCTCATCCGAGCGCTCCTCACTCACGGTCCTGCACACGCTCATCTGAGCGCTCCTCACTCACGGACCTGCACACGCTCATCTGAGCGCTCCTCACTCACGGTCCTGCACACGCTCATCTGAGCGCTCCTCACTCACGGTCCTGCACACGCTCATCTGAGCGCTCCTCACTCACGGTCCTGCACACGCTCATCCGAGCGCTCCTCACTCACGGTCCTGCACACGCTCATCTGAGCGCTCCTCACTCACGGTCCTGCACACGCTCATCTGAGCGCTCCTCACTCACGGTCCTGCACACGCTCATCCGAGCGCCCCTCACTCACGGTCCTGCACACGCTCATCTGAGCGCTCCTCACTCACGGTCCTGCACACGCTCATCTGAGCGCTCCTCACTCACGGTCCTGCACACGCTCATCTGAGCGCTCCTCACTCACGGTCCTGCACACGCTCATCTGAGCGCTCCTCACTCACGGTCCTGTAACTAAGGGCTTTTTAAGTAGCATTGATCACTGAGTCTCCCAGCAAGGCCCCAACCCGGCTGCTGGAGTCTAAATGATCACATCACACATTTCCCTGCACCGGAGAGAGGGAGACGGACTGCACTCAGCGACTGAGTCATGCATTACACGTTTATCACATGCAAAACGTACCAGGGCCTTTGTGCAACCAGCGTATTATAAGGTTCCCTCAAAGCTGCAGGCTTTAGTGACAGAACCCAAAAGAGGCCTGTATCTCAGCTTTACACAGCACAGAACCCTAAAGAGGCCTGTATCTCAGCTTTACACAGCACAGAACCCTAAAGAGGCCTGTATCTCAGCTTTACACAGCACAGGACCCTAAACAGGCCTGTATCTCAGCATTTTACACAGCACAGAACCCTAAAAAGGCCTGTATCTCAGCTTTACACAGCACAGAACCCTAAAGAGGCCTGTATCTCAGCTTTACACAGCACAGAACCCTAAAGAGGCCTGTATCTCAGCTTTACACAGCACAGGACCCTAAAGAGGCCTGTATCTCAGTGCTTTACACTGCACAGAACCCTAAAGAGGCCTGTATCTCAGTGCTTTACACTGCACAGAACCCTAAAGAGGCCTGTATCTCAGTGCTTTACACTGCACAGAACCCTAAAGAGGCCTGTATCTCAGTGCTTTACACAGCACAGAACCCTAAAGAGGCCTGTATCTCAGTGCTTTACACAGCACAGAACCCTAAAGAGGCCTGTATCTCAGTGCTTTACACAGCACAGAACCCTAAAGAGGCCTGTATCTCAGTGCTTTACACAGCACAGAACCCTAAAGAGGCCTGTATCTCAGCTTTACACTGCACAGAACCCTAAAGAGGCCTGTATCTCAGCTTTACACTGCACAGAACCCTAAACAGGCCTGTATCTCAGCTTTACACAGCACAGAACCCTAAAGAGGCCTGTATCTCAGCTTTACACAGCACAGAGCCCTAAAGAGGCCTGTATCTCAGCTTTACACAGCTCCGCAGTGTGGACTGGCTCCATAAACAGGGCCTTAAATCTGCCTCCGAATCCCTTCCACACAAAACACACACATACGCACGTGCACACACAGAATAACTGCACATAAATCAGTATCATTGTTTCATAATGGGTTGTAAATTACTTTTAAAATTGTCTCATGGCTTGCGGTGCAGTGATATGATTTTAATGAAAGGTCATAAACCAGGTGATAAATTCTGCCCTTTGCGTCCCCCGCTCCCTGGCGCTGAGCAGCGGGGTGCGTTAGCGGTCCCAGCGCTGGCGTTTAGAGGTTTTAAAAGTGCAAATCGCCGGGACGAATTTCCCAAACATTTCCCTCGCTTTTCTCTCTTTGTGCACACGTCACTTCTAATTAAGTAAATCTGCATTTGCATGAAAAAGCAAAGTTACAATGGATGGAAAGTTTAATTCACATTTCACCGTTATTAGAAAGGGCCGAGAGAATGACAAAAAGAGAGGGGGAGATAGAGAGGGAGAGAGAGAGAGAGAGAGAGAAAGGAAGAAAGCGAGAGAAAGCGTGAGAGAGAGAGGGACAGAGAGAGAGAGAGAGAGGAAGTGCGAGAGAGAGAGAAAGAGAGAGAGACGGAGACTGCCCAGAAAACCTGCTGAATAAATCTGCACAATTGCGACCCAATGTAATTAGTTTGAGAAATTAATGTGATATTAATGAATAAGAAAGAAGCAGGAGCATATGGATTTAGAGGGGAGCAGGGCTGGTTTGGGGGGGGGGGGGTGGAGTCATTACGTCAGATTTATGTGCTGCTGATATTTACAGCTTTAATAAGATCCCTGTAAAGCAGCCGTGGCATAGCTGGGAGGCAGGCAGGCTGTGTCAGCAATATCCACCGCCAGCGCGAGCTGCTCTGCATACGCCAGGCGCTAACACAAACAGGAAGCAGCGCTAAATCACGCTAACACACACAGGAAGCAGCGCTAAATCACGCTAACACACACAGGAAGCAGCGCTAAATCACGGTAACACACACAGGAAGCAGCGCTAAATCACGGTAACACACACAGGAAGCAGCGCTAAATCACGCTAACACACACAGGAAGCAGCGCTAAATCACGCTCACACACACAGGAAGCAGCGCTAAATCACGCTCACACAAACAGGAAGCAGCGCTAAATCACGCTCACACACACAGGAAGCAGCGCTAAATCACGCTAACACACACAGGAAGCAGCGCTAAATCACGCTAACACACACAGGAAGCAGCGCTAAATCACGCTAACACACACAGGAAGCAGCGCTAAATCACGCTAACACACACAGGAAGCAGCGCTAAATCACGCTAACACACACAGGAAGCAGCGCTAAATCACGCTCACACAAACAGGAAGCAGCGCTAAATCACGCTAACACACACAGGAAGCAGCGCTAAATCACGCTAACACACACAGGAAGCAGCGCTAAATCACGCTAACACACACAGGAAGCAGTGCTAAATCACGCTAACACACACAGGAAGCAGCGCTAAATCACGCTAACACACACAGGAAGCAGCGCTAAATCACGCTAACACACACAGGAAGCAGCGCTAAATCACGCTAACACACACAGGAAGCAGCGCTAAATCACGCTAACACACACAGGAAGCAGCGCTAAATCACGCTAACACAAACAGGAAGCAGCGCTAAATCACGCTAACACACACAGAGCAGTGCTAAATCACGCTAACACACACAGGAAGCAGCGCTAAATCACGCTCACACAAACAGGAAGCAGCGCTAAATCACGCTAACACACACATGAAGCAGCGCTAAATCACGCTAACACACACAGGAAGCAGCGCTAAATCACGCTAACACACACAGGAAGCAGTGCTAAATCACGCTAACACACACAGGAAGCAGCGCTAAATCACGCTCACACACACAGGAAGCAGCGCTAAATCACGCTCACACACACAGGAAGCAGTGCTAAATCACGCTAACACACACAGGAAGCAGCGCTAAATCACGCTCACTTAGGCCCGATCGTGTGTTAATGGGGGTCCCGGCCGGGCCGCCTGCCCCAGGCCAAACGCAGCTCTGGGCCCCAAGCCAGCAGCAGGAGGTCCTGCTGAGAAACGGGCTTTAAATGTGGCATAACTGCGGCGTTATATTCAGCTCTATAAACGACCCGAGCGCCACCTCTCCACCTCACGCAGAGCAGCTTCATCACAGCCCTGTGTGTCTGCATCCAAATGCGCTCTGCAACTGTTCGGACACGCGTGCGCTAACAGGAGAGACCTGCCCCATCACAGGCGGTGCTGTGTTTCTGATGACCTGAGTGAAACCTGACCCCCGCCCCACTGCAACTTTCATCATTACAGCCATTTTTTTTAAAACATCATCAGCATGCAATACAGCGTTGCTGGGCAACAGATCAGAAAAGAGCAGCGAGGGCACCCAGGCGTTAGTGAGCTGGGTTCAGGAGTCTGTAGACAGGTGTGTACAGGTGGTGTCGGACTGAGGGAAACAGCAGGACTACACTGGGCAGAGCTTCAGACTTAAACTGCCACAGCCACCGCTGTTTAGTTACCCCAAGGGCAGCAGGGGTGTCTAATGCCCTGCCCGTTTCTACGGGAGCCTAAACCAGTATCAGGCCAACAGGATTCCGCGCTTACATCACACCTGTGGTGCAGTCCACCGCGCTAGTCTTTCATCAGGCGCATTCCTGCGGTTTGTTTTCCTTCCAGCACAATTTAACAACAATTTAACAGCTTCGGTAACGGTCACTTGTCGGTATAATACATGTACCCTATAACAGCACGTCGGTGAATAACATGTTTTTACGTGACCGTAACGCAGAAACACGGAGATGGAGAAAATAAAGCATTCCGGGCGGGCATGGCGGTTGTGTTTACTGAGTCTACTATGGACTAAAAACATCTTAACCGTGTCAAAAAAAAAAAAAAAACAGAGGTACAAAACAATGACTTGTTTTACACGTAATAAACAACAAAACCCTGAGTTTGTTTGCTGTGTTCAGCCGAGTTTCATTTGTTTGTGTATCTTACCGGAGGAGAAGAGGGAAGCTTTTCGGCGGTGCTCAGAAAACAAAGTTGGCTTGCGCCTGCCTGTTAATTCTTCTCACGCCTGTTAAATCTTCGCGCGAGTATTTTGCTAACAGGGCGGAAAACGTTCCTTACTTTTTACTTTTATCGGTATACTAGTCTATTCTTATTTACGAGAGTGCATGCAGCTGTAGCCTATGTAATGTGTTTGCAGGCTAGTGCATCCAATTGGAAATGACGTGTACGGGCGATTTGTTCAGGTGTATTAGTAGGCTAATACGTGCATTGTGCTTCCTTAGCTCGCAAACAGCTACATTATTCTTTATGTACTAAAGTAAACCGTATTCCGTATATAGCCCAGCTGGGTGAATCAGTGGGGACAGAACCCTGATCGGGATGGAAGCTCATCTGTTCAGTTTGCAGTGGTACTGATTTAACTAGATTATTTGCTGTATAGCTATGTTTTTTGTTAGTGAATACTTACATTGTTATTCTAGTTTTGTCTATTTTTTTTATGATTTTCATGTCTGCATTTCATTTCAATTGCATTATTCAGCTGCCCCTTCCTGAGTGTACCCGTTTATGTAGCAGGATATCTGATCATCTTCACCATTATTATTGTTGATTATGCCAGAGATAATGGGGTGCAGGAGCTAATGGATGCAGCTGCCCAGTGAAAAACACAACAACTTTTAATTCTACCAAACGAGATATCGCAGATATAAAATGTTACCAAAGTACTAGGCATTATTACTTAGCAGCCTGACATGTTCGTTAACAGATGCTGCCCTGACCAACCAGAGTAAGATCGTTTAAATATTATCTGTTTACAGACTTCGTAATAAGAGATTCCTGCAAGTTGTCTTCTTTGAGAGGATCAGAATCCTGATTAGAAGTCTGAGGCTGTGTGAGTTTGGCGTCTTCTCCAGAGAGCGTGGGATGGGACGACTCTGGCTCTGCCGGAGCTATCTCACCGCTGGACTCTCCCACTGCTTCAGTGTCCAATAAGGAGCCAGCAGAGGTGTCCTTTTATGACTCAGTTGAGAGTGATCAGTCAGCTGCAGCACTTAAAGTTGCTTTTTACCACCACCCCATTCCAACCGCCCTCGTAACCCAGACCCCCCCCCAACCCCCCCAACCCCCTCACCAAATCAATTTCTGCTTAAACAGCCTGTATCGATCCTCAGTTTGTGTTTGTGGACGGGGACACAGGGGACAGTGATTGTGGTCTGGAGTACGATAATCCGGCACCATCCCAAATATCTCTGAGAACACTGATGAACCAAACCATCAGAAACCGCCCTCGACTTTAAAACACATCTTTTCCTCTCCTCTCCCCTCTCCTCTCCCTCTCTCCTCTCCTCTTCCTACATGCACAGCAATGGCCTACATGCACTGGGATGTCTACCTGCACAGGGATGATCTATATGTACAAGGATGGCATACCTGCACAGTGATGGTCTATATGTACAGGGATGGTCTACCTGCACAGTGATGGTCTATATGCACAGGGATGGCCTATATGCTCTGGGATGGTCCACCTGCACAGGGATGGCCTACCTGCACAGTGATGATCTACCTGCACAGTGATGGTCTATATGCACAGGAATGGTCTACATGCTCAGGGATGGCCTACATGCTCAGGGATGGCCTACATGCTCAGGGATGGCCTACATGCACAGGGATGGTCTATATGCACAGGGATGCTCTATATGCACAGGGATGCTCTATATGCACAGGGATGCTCTATATGCACAGGGATGGTCTACATGCACAGGGATGGCCTATATGCACAGGGATGGTCTACATGCACAGGGATGGCCTATATGCACAGGGATGGCCTACATGCACAGGGATGGCCTATATGCACAGGGATGGTCTACATGCACAGGGATGGCCTATATGCACAGGGATGGTCTACATGCACAGGGATGGTCTATATGCACAGGGATGGCCTACATGCTCAGCGATGGTCTACATGCACAGGTACAGGTACAGCAATGGCCTTTACAGGGTTCTCTCTATAGAGAGCAGCACACTGCACAAACAGCACAGCTGTGCTGGCAGCAGTGGTACATGCAGTGGGAGATATAACAGGGACCAGACTGCACACTAATGTCTCAGAGGGGAAGGCTTTGTGTTGTTACTTATGTTCTCTCTCTGTCGTGCTCGCTCTCTCCCTCTCCCTTTCTCTCTGTTCATCGCTCTCTCCCTCTCCCTTTCTCTCTGTTCATCGCTCTCTAGTTTTGTTCTTTTGGGAAAGGAGGCCGTTTAATGGTTTGCTCCAGAAAAGTTTTTTAATCGTGTTTCAGTTTTATTTTTCCCAGATTGTTGGGTTTGTTTTTCCTCTTGTTCCCCAGTTTATTCCTCTCTGCTTAAAGCATTCAAACATACAATACAATACAATAAATATTTCTGCAAAGTAAAGCAAGGCTAGGCTTATTTACCACAATGATTTTCACAACATGGACCAAAGACACATACACACACATGCACGCACACACACACGCACGTGTACACACACACACACGACGGACCACAGACAACTCAAGGACAGCATGCACCGCACGTGACACAGCAACGCGGCGCACGTGTACCCACCAAGAGGAAACGCGACGGTCACTAGCCACTGGCGCCTAAAGGATCCCCCCCCCCGCACCCTGCGTGTGACTGAGAGCAGAGCTGACTCTGAGCCACATGGCTTTGGATACGGCTGCGCGTGTTAATGAGCCAGAGGCAGAGGAGGATCTGTGGAACGAGCTTGTTTAATGTGCAACCGCGTTTCCCCCACCCAGGATCACATCCCCACTGCTACCCCACAGCCTGATCACATCCCCACTGTTACCCCACATCCCCACAGCCTGATCACATCCGCACTGTTACCCCACAGCCTGATCACAACCCCACTACTACCCCACAGCCTGATCACATCCCCACTGATCACATCCGCACTGTTACCCCACAGCCTGATCACAACCCCACTACTACCCCACAGCCTGATCACATCCACACTGTTACCCCACAGCCTAATCACAACCCCACTACTACCCCACATCCCCACAGCCTGATCACATCCCTACTGCTACTCCACATCCCCACAGCCTGATCACATCCCCACTGTTACTCCACAGCCTGATCACAACCCCACTACTACCCCACATCCCCACTGCTACCCCACATCCCCACAGCCTGATCACATCCGCACTGTTACTCCCACATCCCCACAGCCTGATCACATCCGCACTGTTACTCCACAGCCTGATCACAACCCCACTACTACCCCACAGCCTGATCACATCCGCACTGTTACCTCACATCCCCACAGCCTGATTACATCCCCACTGCTACCCCACAGCCTGATCACATCCCCACGCTGATCCTCCACTGACCCACAGCCTGATCACAACCCCACTACATCCCCACAGCCTGATCCACCACGTACCCCACTCCCGCTGACCACCCACTCTACCCATCCCCACAGCCTGATCACAACCCCACTGCTACCCCACATCCCCACAGCCTGATCACAACCCCACTACTACCCCACAGCCTGATCACATCCGCACTGTTACCCCACAGCCTAATCACAACCCCACTACTACCCCACATCCCCACAGCCTGATCACAACCCCACTGCTACCCCACAGCCTGATCACATCCCCACTGATCACATCCCCACAGTCTGATCACATCCCCACTGATCACAACCCCACTGCTATATCATGCTGCTGCTGCTCTCTTGCAGCCCAAACCGTGGTAACCTGAGGGCTGCAGGACTGAGGGAGCCCAATACCTGGAGACTACAGCCATACTTGCAGCTTACAGCCATACCTGGAGACTACAACCATACCTGCAGACTACAGCCGTACCTGGAGACTACAGCCATACCTGGAGACTACAGCCGTACCTGCACACTGCAGCCATACCTGGAGACTACAGCCGTACCTGCACACTGCAGCCATACCTGGAGACTACAGCCATACCTGGAGACTGCAGCCATACTTGCAGACTACAGCCATACCTGGAGACTACAGCCATACTTGCAGCCTACAGCCATACCTGGAGACTACGGCCGTATCTGCAGCCTATGGGCATCATGGCCTCCCCTACCTGCACTTACTTAAACAATCCAACTACAAAAACACCAAAGAAAGGGAGAGTAAGCACGTTATACATCATCTGCAACTTTGGTTTATTTCATCTTTCTTTTGATGTTGTTTTGGAAAGTGCTTTGAGTGCCATGTTTTGAAAAGCAGGATATAAATAAAGTTATTATTATTATTTTATTATTTATTATTATTATGAGCTGTGGCTGGGAGGCGAAAGGGAAAAATAAAATAAAAAACCTGGGATAATAAATAACTGCCAACCACAGAATGGAGGAACAGACTGTACTTCAGAGCTTCCAGTTTCCTGATTGGGCAGCTGCCACCCAATCGGACGCCCCCGCGTCGATGTGATTGAAAACTCTGGACGCGGTGCAGATTAATAGCAGCAGTAACCGTGTAAAGGCCACACCTTCACAAGCAGGCGCCATGGCGACGCAGCGCTGTTTTATCACGCGCTGACATTTAAAGACTCCAGCTCAGCACGCTTTTATTACCCATCACTCCCTGCTTCCCCTCGCACTAATAAATACCTCCGCATATCAGCGCAGGTGTCAGAAGCAGGTGAAGTCTTCTTTCCCGCGGACTTTAATTACGCTGGAACATTTCCATGGCAGGTCTTTGTTGTGAGTTTCATCCTGATCTGCGTCCCGACAGAGATCCTCTGGGATCTTATCACTCGCAGTTCTGAACTCCTGGGAAACTCACCCATTTGAAGGCAATACCTTTTCTTGACAGATTTTTTTTTTTGAACATTAGTAAGACTGATCTCAAATCTTCATTAGCCTTCTGGTTATTCATATTCTGTGTAATTACTGTCTCCTATGTCTCACGACCACACCAGCAGAACTGAGAAGTAAAATCAGCAGAAGATTGTTTTGCTCCTCTGACTGCTTTGACACTCAGCTTTGGGAAAACGCTTTTGCATTTTAACCAAATACATGATTATCAGCAGGAAACCCCCAAAAGCAGTCATTTAAAATGATGATGAATGCAGGAAAGATGCACCCGCCCTGTTAAACTGGCGGGAGTACTGTGACCCCCCCTGGGCCAGCTGGAAAGGGCGGACTCGGGACAGCTGTACCACTCACAGGGCGTAGCGAATCCCAGCCCCTGGTCCTGGCCTCCAGCGGAGCACTCCGAGCTCAAACATGCCGCTCACACATCCCCACAGCCTGATCACATCCCTACTGCTACCCCACATCCCCACAGCCTGATCACATCCCTACTGCTACCCCACATCCCCACAGTCTGTTCACATCCCTACTGCTACCCCACATCCCCACAGCCTGATCACATCCCTACTGCTACCCCACATCCCCACAGTCTGTTCACATCCCTACTGCTACCCCAAATCCCCAGTCTGATCACATCCCTACTGCTACCCCACACCCCCACAGCTTGATCACATCCCTACTGCTACCCCACACCCCCACAGCCTGTTCACATCCCCACAGCCTGATCACATCCCCTCTGCTACCCCACATCCCCACAGCCTGATCACATACCTGCTGCTACCCCACATCCCCACAGCATGATCACATCCCTACTGCTCCAGTGGAGCGCTCAGAGCTCAAACATCAATAATTCAGGGAAGTAGCGCTGCCTTGCTCAGTCCGGGGAAAATCCATCTCCTGATGTCATCCGCTTTAATGTACGCTGGCGCCCGTGGCTGCTCCCAGCATCCTCTGCTGCACCTCACTCTGATCCTGACGGGCAGGCTCCTGCTGCCTGACATCATCGCCACGGGAACGAAAGCCACCGGGATGGGGAGGAGAGAGGCTCCGCCCCCGAGCCCCGTCCACCAAGCCCTGCCCACATTCCCTTCAGCTTTGTCCCCCCCCGCCCCGCACCACATGGTTACATTACTCTTATGATGTCATAATGGCCTCTCCCCCTGAACGTTCCAGAGCTGGGCCGACGTGGTTCTCTGTGGCTAATGACAGCATTAATACATGCCCATTGATCAACGGCTGTCAAAGCGCAAGAGAGGAAGGAGAAGAAGAAGAAGAAGAAATAAATCAAAGCACTGCTGGGGGAGGGGGGTGGGGGTGGGGGGGGTAAAAGGCAGAAAGAAGCAGATCTGACAGAGATCAGGGTATTTAGATTAGGACATGAAAGAACAGAGAGGTACAAAGAGAGAGAAAGAGAGAGAGGGGTGCTCACATGAGAGAGGGATGACTGCAGTTCTGCTCACGCAGAAACAAGGGAAGAGGGGAGATACCCCTGAGGCGCCACCAGGAGTCACAAACTCCCTCCGCCCGACGCACAGCCAGCGCTCCAACCAGAGCCAGCGCTCCAACCACAGCCAACCACAGCCAGCGCTCCAACCACAGCCAGCCACAGCCAGCGCTCCAACGCACAGCCAGCGCTCCAACCACAGCCAGCACTCCAACCACAGCCAGCGCTCCAACCACAGCCAGCCACAGCCAGCGCTCCAACCACAGCCAGCGCTCCAACCACAGCCAGCCACAGCCAGCGCTCCAACGCACAGCCAACGCTCCAACCACAGCCAGCGCTCCAACCACAGCCAGCGCTCCAACGCACAGCCAGCACTCCGATGCACAGCCAGCGCACAGCCAGCGCTCCAACCGCAGCCAGCGCTCCGATGCACAGCCAGCATTCCAACGCACAGCCAGCGCTCCAACGCACAGCCAGCGCTCCAACCACAGCCAGCGCTCCAACGCACAGCCAGCGCTCCAACCACAGCCAGCGCTCCAACCGCAGCCAGCGCTCCAACCGCAGCCAGCGCTCCAACCACAGCCCCAACCACAGCCAGCGCTCCAACCACAGCCAGCGCTCCAACGCACAGCCAGCGCTCCGATGCACAGCCAGCGCTCCAACCACAGTCAGCGCTCCAACCAACCACAGCCAGCGCTCCAACCACAGTCAGCGCTCCAACCAACCACAGCCAGCGCTCCAACCACAGCCAGCACTCCAACCACAGCCAGCGCACAGCCAGCGCTCCAACCACAGCCGCTCACAACCGCCCTGTTTGCTTCAGGTCTTGTGCGCATAAAATCAAGCATTCCGGCGAATTAAAATATCCCTGTTCCAGGAACACACGCCCCTCTGGCGCTTTGGGCGAGTACTGCGCGGGCGCGGTTCCAAACCAGCGCTTTATCTCACGTCCCGCGCGCTACGGAGGGAGAGACGCAAAAATCAAGGCACAATAAAAAAGCAGTGCGGAGGTTTCATTTTCAGAGAGAGAGAGTTGGCACGATGCAGTCCTTTATATTGTTAATGTAGCATATTAATTCAAAATCCCTTTGGCAAGGAGGAACAAAAATTAAAATTTAATTCACTCTCAAATGCTCTCCTCACACTAATCAGCAGCAAAGCGAGCGGTAATTAGTGTCGTTACAGAACAAACTGGGAGCCATTGAGATGCAGAGACTGTATCCTGCTTCAAACGGGGGATCCAGCTCTCCACCAACCTCGACCTCTCCAAGGCAAAGCCCCTCTGCAAACACACTCCCCAACTCTCACCGTGAACTGCAGCTGATCCAGGACTGACAAGTGTGTCACTCCTCTCACTTACTGTGTGTGTGTGTGTGTGTGTGTGTGTGCGCACGCGTGTGTGTATTTTTGTGTGTGTGTGTGTAATCCGTGTGTGCGCGTGCGTGTGTATTTCTGTAGGGGGATGACTCCTGGTCTTATTCTGTCCTCTCTCTCACTCCTCTCTTTCACACACAGTGCTGAATGTTAATTGCATTCTCTGTCATCCAAAACATTACTGAAAATGCTTTCCCACTTCAATAGAGGAGACACAGTCTCCATTCACACTTACACAGACTCACGCACACGACACCACACACACACACACACACACACACAGCTACACAGGCACACACACCCTTCCAGATTCCGGGCCCCATGTCACCCCCCCCCCCCCCCCCCCGAGCAGACATTACAGCCACGGCTGAACTGACCATAACACATTTCATCCTCTCTGTATCACTATCTTCGCTCTCTATATCTCTCTCTTTACTTCCTTCAGTCTCTCTCTGTCCCCAGTGTCTTCCTCTCCCCTCCTTTCTCTCTCTCCCTCCCTCCCTCTCTCGCCCCATCAGTGCAGAGAGGGCTGCTGTTCTGACAGTAATGCTGAGGGCACGTGCAGTCTGTCTCTGTATCGCTGAGAAAAATGGCACTTACAGGATAAACAGAAACCCTACAGAGCAGAGGATCGGATCAGGAGGCCAGGCCTCTCCCACCCCACCCCAGGCCGAGGCGCGGGAGCCCTGGGGAGGAGGGGGGGGGGGGGCGCACAGGTGTGTATCAGTCTCTCAGGTGATGTGCAGTGGGAGTCTCCCCCCCCCGCAGACAGACAGGATCAGGCGGGCCTGCTCTGCAGTTCAGTCACGCAGACCAACACAACTGCAGGGACTCAGCACTACACTCCTCCTTCATTTCAGCTGTCTATCCCTCTGCCTCGGAGAACAGCAGGAGCACAGGCGCATCGCACACTGAGGGGGGGGAGGGGGGGGACGGGGGGGCAGGGGGCAAGTTGTCTTAGGGACTACAAACCTCTAGAGTTCAGAGCTACTACTGCCAGAAAGGAGAGAGAGGGAGAGAGAGAGAGAGAGAGAGAGGGAGAGGGAGAGGGAGAGAGAGAGAAAGAGAGCGAGAGAGAGAGAGAGGGAGAGAGAGAGAAAGAGAGAGAGGGAGAGGGAGAGGGAGAGAAAGAGAGCGAGAGAGAGAGAGGGAGAGAGAGAGAAGAGAGAGAGGGAGAGAGAGAAAGAGAGAGAGAGAAAGAGAGGGAGAGAGTTCTGGCTGCTCTTGAGCTCAGTAGTAATGAGAGCCCATATTTAGCAGCAGTGTTCAGGGTTCAGTTAGTGTCACACATCCAGCTAGCGCCTCTCTCTCTCTATCTCTGTCTCAGTCTACCACACTCTCCCTCTCTCCATCTGCCCCCCCCCCCGCCTTTACTCTCTCAGGCTTCTAACTGTAGTCCTCTCTCTCTCTCTCTCTCTCTCTCTCTCTCTATTTCAATTCAAATGCTTTATTGGCATGACATATTTCAAAATACACATTGCCAAAGCATAGTGATAACAAAGCGCAATCATAGTAACACAGCACCCCTGTGCATGAGCGTGTGTGAACTGATCCTCCAACAAAACACAGGCTGTGAGCCGCAGGCAGTGGCGGCATGTCTACTGAGAACAGCTGGAGAGCTGAGCCAATCACGGTAGGACATACTAAGAGATGTGGGTCTGTGAGCCAATCCCGACAAGTCTTACTGAGAGATGTGGGGCTGAGAGCCAATCCCAGAATGTCTTACTCAAAGGCGTGGGGCTGTGAGCCAATCGCAGCATGTCTTACAGAGGGATGTGGGGCTATGAGCCAGTCCCGGCTGGTCTTACAGGCAGTGAGTCGTACGGTGGTAAAGCGCTGCCCTCCTCTCCAGAGCAGGGGCAGCCGGCAGGTAATCTCCACAATGTGTATTGATTAGATGTTGTAACCTATTACAGTAATTATGGCCTGCAGCTCAGAGCTGATCAGATTTAATGTAGGCAGCTCCAGTTTATCAAGCTGCTGTGACAGGCAGGGAGGAGCACATCACACACTGATGAAGAGCCTCATCACCATCCCCCCAGCCCCCCCCAGCCCCCCCAGCGCCACCCAGCCCCCCAGCGTCCCCCAGCACCCCCCATTTTCTGATGCTTCATCCCTCTGAGGGCGAGGTTTGAGGGGCTAACCCTAAAACTTCTTCTGAGCAAGACGAGGACAGCTCCTCTCTTCCCTCTCTCTCTCTCTCTCTCTCACACACACACACACACACTGCACTCACTATCTCCTCTCTCACACACACACACACACACACTGCACTCACTATCTCTCTCTCTCACACACACACACACACACATTACACTCTCTCTCTCACACAAACACACACACACACACTACACTCTCTCACACCAACACAGCACAGACATGCACACACACACACACACACACAGCACAGACACACATGCACACACACAGCACTAACATGCACGCACACACACACACACATAGCACAGACACACACACAGCACAGAAACGCACACACACATAGCACAGACACACATGCACACACACAGCACTAACATGCATGCACACACACACACACACAGCACAGAAACGCGCACACACACACACACACACAGCACAGACACGCAAAAACACACACACACACAGCACAGACACGCACACACATACACACACAGCACAGAAACGCACACACACACACACACACACACACGCACACACGCACAGCACTAACATGCACGCACACACAGCACAGACACATACACACACAGCACAGAAAAGCGCGCACACACACACACACACAGCACAGACACACACACACACACACACACACACACACACATACAGCACAGACACACACACACACACACACACACGCACACACGCACAGCACTAACATGCACGCACACACAGCACAGACACATACACACACAGCACAGAAAAGCGCGCACACACACACACACACACACAGCTACAGACACACACACACACACACACACACACACACATACAGCACAGACACACACACACACATACGCAGCACAGACACACACACACACACACACAAACAGCAAAACAGTACACACAGCACACACATGCATACACACACACATACACAGCACAGACACGCACACACACACACACACACACACACACACACACACACACACACAGCACAGACACACACACACACACACACAGCACAGACACACACACACACACACACACACACACACACAGCACACACACACACACAGAAACGCACACACACACAGCACAGAAACGCACACACACACACACACACACACACGCACACACACACACACACACACACACACACACACACACAGACACACACACACACACACAGCACAGACACACAGCACAGACACACACACACACACACAGCACAGACACACAGCACAGACACACACACACACACACAGCACACACACACACACACACACACACACACACACAGCACAGACACACACACACACACACACACACACACACAGCACACACACACACACACACACACACACACACACACACACAGCACACACACACACACACACACACAGCACACACACACAGACACACACACACACACACACACAGCACACACACACACACACACACACACACGCACACACACACACACACACACACACACAGTAATTATGTATGTAATGTCAGAGCCCTTTCTCAGTTAATAAGAAATTGGAAGTTAAGTGGCGATGTACCGAGAGGTTGAGCGCTTAATTGATTCTCCATTTTATTCTGCACTTTTATCCTCCTTATGCCAAACTGACATTATCTGATTCTGCTGATGAGCTTGTCTTCACTGCAAAGCAGCCTAATTAGACACCAATTAACAACACTTCTCCATTCTCATCACATGGAAATTAAACTCAAGTCTATCGGCTGTGGACCAGATTCAACACCTGTGAGCTAATTGGCCAATCAGAAGCTCCCTGGACTGGCTGGGCGGAGGGGAGGGGGGATGTGAACTTTAACAGACAAAAATGGGCACCGCAGAATCACATTCACACAGAATCACAGATTGGCCCAGTATAAGAGTTATTTACCAGTGGCCCTGTATAAGAGTCATTTACCAGTGGCCCTGTATAAGAGTCATTTACCAATGGCCCTGTATAAGAGTTATTTACCAGTGGCCCTGTATAAGAGTCATTTACCAGTGGCCCTGTATAAGAGTCATTTACCAGTGGCCCTGTATAAGAGTCATTTACCAGTGGCCCTGTATAAGAGTCATTTACCAGTGGCCCTGTATAAGAGTTATTTACCAGTGGCCTTGTATAAGAGTCATTTACCAGTGGCCCTGTATAAGAGTTATTTACCAGTGGCCCTGTATAAGAGTGGACTCAAGACTGGAATACCATCAAGAACAAAAAACAATTATACTGTAGATCTGCATTCTTCGATAATATGCATAAGTTACACTCGGGCTTGACGCACAGCACATTTCGCGGGTTGGGTCGTACACGTTGCCTCTGGTGTGTGTCTTCCCAGTCCAGTGGTATCCAGTGCAGACCACTGAGCTGGAACTGACCTAGAGACGACCGCTCCGGGGGCTCATTTATGAAAATGTTCTTAGTCTTGAACTTGAACTTAGTCTTAAGATAATTTCCGACAGCGTGCTTACGTTCCATTCATAAAAGATACTGAGCATAAAAAACCTTGCTTACGCAGGTTCTAAGAAGCCCATTGAACTTATGCACCTGTGATCTATAAATCTCAAAGTAACATAAAATTGATGGCACCTGAACGTGCCTTACAATCAGCGATTTCCCCTTATATAATGCTAGCTCAAATGAGGGTTTAGTCAGGAATAACCATGGACCAAAAGAAGACGAGATCACGGCGATGGTAGAGGAGACCGAAGACAGGCAACACATATTATTCGGTGAACTAAATAGTGGGTTGACAAACAAAGCCAAACAGGAGGCTTGGGAGTGTGTCGTCGCTGCTGTGAACGAGGGGGGGCAGCAAGACAGAACTGTGGCTGATCTGAAAAATAAATGGTCTGACCTTAAACTGCAATACCCAGGAAAATCACTTGCGTCAAGTCTAGACTTTGCGTAGAGATAAGATCATCTCCATGTCAAAATAAGGTTTTATAAATAACTACTTATACGTGGTTTTCTGCGTAAGTCATAGTTAAGATCAAAATCGATCGTAAGTTCGTTTTGTAAATGAGGCTCCAGGGCGATTTGATCTGGAGATGACCGCGAGGCGGGACTGCATTTCAGGGCTCAGATAAATAAAAACTTTATTTATTTAGTGAGAAATCCAGCAGTAGATCCAGCGTTCCGGAACCCATTACCTCACCCTCTCCTTCCCTCAACATCACCACCATCAATCCCCCCCTGCCTGTGGGAACTCATTAAACAGGAAGTTCCTCTCACCACTGAGAGTCCAGGAGTCTCTAACAGCTCAAACTGAGAGAAATATCACCATCCCTGTGTCCATCTGCCCCAAGAGAGAGAGATAGATAGAGAGAGAGAGAGAGAAAGAAAGAGAAAAGAGTCACACCAATGTCCCCCCACCACAGCCCACCCAACAACTCCCCAACCATGAGCAGCCTGCCAACAGCACTGTACCATGTTTCAGCACCAACAGCCCCACCTCTACATGCATCGACCCCGCCCCCAATGGCATCGACCCCGCCCCCAACGGCATTGACCCCAACCCCAATGGCATCAGCTACACCCCCAAATGCATCACCCCAGAATCATTCCACTCCACTCTGATAGGCTGCTGAATGCTGGTTAATTCCTTCATTTAAAAAAGTAAAAGTCAGAATGGCTCTGCCTCCATATCCCCTCTCCCACTCTAAAACCCCAGAGAGAAGATCGATTCTTTTCCCTCTTTTAAAAAGAAAAATTTTCTTTGAACTACTGAAGTAATGGGTCACATAAATCTCGGGGCCAGGCAGACGACAGGTTTGTGACAGAAAAGATCCAGCAGGCTCCACTATTCAGGTCAAACACTCACTGAGGCCAGATTACCTAATTCAGAATTATTAGACTAATACTGGCCAAATGATCTCACAGTACCCAAAATCATAGCTCTATTTCACTTCAGTTACATACGCCTACCCCCAGAAATATAAAATCTTCTCTCTCCCGCGTGCAGAAAATGAATCTCTTGGTTCATCTTCGTGGCGACTCACAGAATCGATGGATAATTTGGGGAAGTGCTTTATTGGTTGGTTTTACGCACACAAACACAGGCAGCTGGAGCTCTGCAGTCATCATATGTATGACGGAGGCTTGTTAAAAAGGATACAGCAGTAAAGCACTTCACACAACGTCCCTGGCACGCCAGCGCTGTAAATAAGCTAATTGGCTAATGTCAGCACAGCTGAATGAGTTACGGCCAATCGATGGGCAGTCCAGGGCTGCGGGGTTTATAAATTCCTTTAAGATGGGTACGGCAACCTGATGTTCATAAAACAAATAGTCTGTTAGTATCTGCGCTGGGATGGGGTTTGGGGGGGCGGGGGGAGTGGATGAAGCTGTCTTGGAGTTCCTTCAGACAAGCGACAGGGAAATTAATGAATAATCTCACCAGCGTTCCTCCCAGAATGCTTACTCAAACATTTTGCCAGTGAGACAAACACACACAACAACAACACATAAAAACCCCACACACACCCAAACACGACTGGCACAAGAACAGGCTGCATGATAACGACACACGAGGCCTGCCTCGCAGCAGGCTCGCGTAGGACTGCTGTAATACACACACACACACGCGCTTCAGCACGTACACACACCACACTACACACACACACACACACACAGCGCCACATCAACACACACACACACACACACCACCACACAGCACACAGCACGAACACACACACACACACACGCTTCAGTGCCACGATTAATCACACACACAACGCTTCAGTGCGACTAATTCACACACACGCACGCACTTCAGTGCCACTGTAATTCACACACACACACACACACACACACGCTTCAGTGCCACTGTAATTCACACACACACACACACGCTTCAGTGCAGCTGTAATTCACACACACACACACACACACACACGCTTCAGTGTGGTTGTAATTCACACACACGCTTCAGTGCGGCTGTAATTCACACACACACACACACACACACACACACACGCTTCAGTGCGACTAATTCACACACACGCACACGCGTACACACTTCAGTGCCACTGTAATTCACACACACACACACACACACACACATCCACGCTTCAGTGTGACTGTAATTCGCACACACACAAACACACACACGGACGCACAGTGAGGCTCTAATTCACACAGACGTACACACATCTAACTCTTCGGTAACAGATGTTTTCTAGTAGTGGAGTTACTATACAAACCAGTGAGCTTTCCGATGTCTTAGCCTCATCAACATAACAATATTACAAGACTCGATTAGGAAGAGAAATCAAGGCAATAAGTTCACAAGAAACAGATGCGACCGTTAAAAAAGACAGTGGGAAAAATCACCACCTTGCTTGACTGTGCCATTTGTGCCAGATGGAAATATTTCCAGTATAGAAGTATTTTCAAGGACCATGGAAATAATATTTATGTCCTTATCTATTTTCTCATTGAAAAATGTCAAATATAAGCCAGGGACTGAGGAACACTCGCCTTCCCAGACAACAAAAAACTATTTTCTGCTCATTTGGGGGACTGGTACTCTAGAACACTCCACTTCCATATCAAAGTAAATTTACTGGAGAGAATAAGAACCAGAGCGGGCACAGCGCCAGGACTTATGACTGTGGGAGGAGCATTCCCAACTGTGTCCCTGAGCTCATGAATATTCATGAGCATCCCATCCTGAAATGCACCCTGGGAATGACTCACAGTTTCGGGTGCTGTAAATATGCACTGCGGCGAGCGATCAGAGTGTGAACAAACAGAGCCTCACTGCTAACAAGCAAACAGAGCCTCACTGCTAACAAGCAAACAGAGCCTCACCGCTAACAAGCAAACAGAGCCTCACCGCTAACAAGCAAACAGAGCCTCACCGCTAACAAGCAAACAGAGCCTCACGCTACAAGCAACAGAGCCACGCTAACAGCAACAGAGCTCACCGCACAAGCAAACAGAGCCTACGCTAACAGCAAACAGGCCTCCGCTAACAAGCAAACAGCCTAAGCAGCTCACCGCTAACAAGCAAACAGAGCCTCACCGCTAACAAGCAAACAGAGCTCACGCTAAGCACGAGCCTCACCGCTAAAGCAAACAGAGCCTCACGCTAACAAGCAACAGAGCTCCCGCTACAAGCAAACAGAGCCTCACCGCTAACAAGCAAACAGAGCCTCACCGCTAACAAGCAAACAGAGCCTCACTACTAACAAGCAAACAGAGCCTCACCGCTAACAAGCAAACAGGGCCTCGCTACTAACAAGCAAACAGAGCCTCACCGCTAACAAGCAAACAGGGCCTCGCTACTAACAAGCAAACAGAGCCTCACCGCTAACAAGCAAAAAGGGCCTCACCGCTAACAAGCAAACAGAGCCTCGCCGCTAACAAGCAAACAGAGCCTCGCCGCTAACAAGCAAACAGAGCCTCGCTGCTAACAAGCAAACAGAGCCTCGCCGCTAACAAGCAAACAGAGCCTCGCCGCTAACAAGCAAACAGAGCCTCACTGCTAACAAGCAAACAGAGCCTTACCGCTAACAAGCAAACAGAGCCTCACGCTAACAAGCAAACAGAGCCTCGCCGCAAACAAGCAAACAGAGCCTCCTGCTAACAAGCAAACAGAGCCTCGCCGCTAACAAGCAAACAGAGCCTCGCTGCTAATAAGCAAACAGAGCCTTACCGCTAACATGCAAACAGAGCCTCGCCGTAACATGCCTAACATGCAAACAGAGCCTCGCCGCTAACAAGCAAACAGAGCCTCACTGCTAACAAACGAGCGAGCCTCGCTGCCAACAAGCAAACAGAGCCTCGCCGGTAACAAGCAAACAGAGCCTTACCGCTAACAAGCAAACAGAGCCTCACTGCTAACAAGTAAACAGAGCCTCACTGCTAACAAGCAAACAGAGCCTCACTGCTAACAAACGAGCGAGCCTCGCCGCTAACACCAGCAAAGCTCACCGCTAATGCCTGCGAGCCTCACTGCTAATGAACCAGCGAAAGCTGCAACCACCAGTGAGACTCTCAGACACGCACTGATGCAGAAACAGAAAACTAAAGCATCAAATATTTAAGTCATGGATATTAAAAGTCTTATTATTAAAATAAACCCAGTGTTTCATCTTTACTGCCTTGTTTCAGAACAGGACTATATTTAAATTATAACATTACAGTTACTGGTTGTGCATACAAATAACATCCCAAGGGAAAAAATAGTATAGTATGCATACTTGATATAATCTTTAATTATACTTCAAGTATACTTAAGTATAAAATTGTATAAGATATTCAGATAAACTTCAGCATACTATTGTTTGCATGGGACAACAGAACAAAACAGAACATAATAATGAGAACAGGCCATTCAGCCCAACAACATGAGCCATTTTCCTGCCACTACAGGGTACCCTAGTGTTCAGTTTTCTTACAAACTAGTTAGTATCTAACACAAATATGAAGCCTGATCTTGAAAACCCCCAGAGTTTCTGCCTCTACTGCGTGACATGGCAGGCTATTCCACACAGCGACTGCACTGTGTGAAAAAAGACTTCCTAATGTCCAATTTAGTTGCCCTTCTTTGAACCTTTTCCAGAGCCCCTATATCTTGCATGTAGCAGTAGGAGTAGCAATAGCAGAAAAGATTTGGTCACATTTGATGAAATGCTGAGGAAACAGACTGCAGCTACAGGCTTCCTGTGAGGCATCAGATACAGGGGTCAGAGGTCAGGGCCATGTGTTACAGGATTACGCACATAAACACACAGCAGGATTACACACATAAACACACAGCAGGATTACACACATAAACACACAGCAGGATTACACATAAACACACAGCAGGATTACACACATAAACACACACAGCAGGATTACACACATAAACACACAAAGCAGGATTACACACATAAACACACACAGCAGGATTACACACATAAACACACAGCAGGATTACACACATAAACACACAGCAGGATTACACACTTCAAAGCCAACTGCGGTAGCATATTATACACACAGCAAGATTACACAATAAACAACACAAAGCGAGGATCTACACCACATAGAACACAAAGGGCAGGCGATTACGCACATAAACACACAGCAGGATTACACACATAAACACACAAAGCAGGATTACACACATAAACACACAGCAGGATTACACACATAAACACACAGCAGGATTACACACATAAACACACAAAGCAGGATTACACATAAACACACACAGATTGAAGAAAACAAAGTGTGTGTGTATTTGGGGCGGGGGGGCATGCACTGTGTGTGAGATATATTGGTGTGCACAGTGTGTGTACAATAAAGTGGTTTCTGCAATGTGTGTGTGTCTGTGTGTGAGAGATATAGTGGCTTGCACAGAGTGTGTGTGTGTGTGTGTGTGTGTGTGTGTGTGTGTGTGCATGTGTATGTAAGTTTGTGTATGTGTGTGTGAGTGTGTGTGTGTTTTTGTGTGGTACACACACTGGATGCTTTATGGTTAATTCATGAGTTTGGCCCGCTTCTCTTCCAGGTGCAGAACGGTGCCCCCCGGACCTTATAAAGCTGTGGGGGCATGCCCCCGCCTGATGGAGCCGTGTCCTTCAGACTGGACCCCCCCAGGGGGAATGGGGGGGGGGGGGGTATAAAAGCACACAGAGCCAGGAGGTAATGAATCTGCCACAGAAACACAAACAGGGGCAGAACACAGGCTGTTTTATACACCCATAAAAACTACCGCAACGAGGGACACATTAAAACAGAGATGTGGACTGGTATGAGAGAGGGAGGGAGGGAGGGAGGGAAAGGGAGAGGGAAAGAGGGAGAGAGAGGGAGGGAAAGAGAGCAGAGAATGAGAGAGAGAGGAAGAGGTGGAGAGAAAGAGAAGGAGAAATAGGGGGTGAGAGTGAGAAACAGAGAGAGAAAGAGAGCGGAAGAATGAGGGAGATGAAAAACAGCCCAGGGGATACTGTACTGTAGGAGCCTGCTCTAATGTCACACATGGACACACAGCTCACTGACCTCCCTCCTTCAGAACCCCCAATACCCCAAAAAGACCAGCTTTCTGAAGGAGTGGCCTCATCACACCACACAAAGACCAGCTTCCTGGAGGTGTGGCCTCATCACACCCAAAAAGACCAGCTTCCTGAAGGTGTGGCCTCGTTATGCTGAGGGGATGAACTGAGGGGTTGTAATGTTTGCTTTTTAGTGAGAGACTGGCCACAGGCAGGGAGCCCCTGGAGAGGGGTAGTTTGGGGGGGTGTCACAGGTTCCAACCATGAATGGAACCCTGCCACTGCGAGGTGCCTGAGCTTAATAAACTACAATAAACATGGATCACTGAGCAGAATGTGTGTGTGCGCGCGCGCGCATGCGTGCGTGTCCTGCAGATATCAGAGAATTTAACAAAAGTATGCTACTAACCAAGACTTCATAATTAAATGATTGAATAATAAATAGTTTATTTTATACTTGCTGGGAATCAACAGGAACAGTACTGGTGTCTAAAGAGCTGAAGTACCGACCACATACCCAGGGAGTTAATGCAATGATGTCATATATAATGCAACACAATGGGCAGGGAGTCAATGCGATGATGTCATAAATGATGCAACACAACAGGCAGAGAGTTGGTGTGATGATGTCATACATAATGTAACACAATTGGGGGGGGGGTCCATCAGGCCAGAGAGGAGAACTGGTTGTGTGCTTCTGGGTAAAATAAGAGCAACATTAAAATAGACGGGTGTGTTTATCACAAAGCTCACCTGCAGAACCATAACCTGGGATTGACCTGAGAGCTATGACTCATGGCCCACACACCCACAAACACTGCAGTCCCCACACAGCATGCCTCACACTATGACAGGGGCTGGTGTGGCACGACTGGGGTGTGAGTGGCATGCGCACACACACACACCTCATTTTCCTTCTCCTTGAATCCATAAAACAGAAAACACATTCCTCCTGTGATTGAGGCAGGCGTTCTGTCTGACAGAGAACAAGCTGAACTCATTCATGTGGATTAAACAGCACATTCGGGGGAAAAACACACCAAAGTCCAACGGGACTTTACATCATTCACACACAGCTGCCTCTCCAGCAGGACCTGTGGTGACATCATACATCCCAGAATTCCCTGCTCAGGGGTTGGGGGGACTGTCCTGCTGTGGTTTTGGGGCTCTCAAGAGTGCACAGGTATGCTGGTAGAGCACTTATCAGGGTGACAGACTCCTGCATATGGAGATGACTGGGCCTCAGGGAGGGGTGTGTCAGGTCACCTGACCTGTATGAGTCAGCACTGCAGGGGGAATTGCTGCTTGTCTCCTGATTAATGTGTTTGTTTTCCTGCTGTTGATCGTAAAGTACTCTGAAAGCTGGAGTTTGACAGCGTTTGTGTTCTGAAGCTGCACACTGATGAGTAACAGATGCTCCAGGTGCTGATGTAAGATGTTCAGCTTTACATGTATGCAGGTGTTCCCAGGTGAATGCAGCTCTTCAGCGTTCTGAACAGGCAGAATGCCACTAAGTCGTGTGTGTGTGTGTGTATGTGTGTGTCTGTGTGTGTGTGCTCATGTGCGTGTCTGTGTGTGTGTGTCTAGGGCCTGCTGGAGACCCATGTTAAGGGGACCCCCCAAATGCCTTTACTCCATCATGCTGAACACACCCCCCATCACCCTGAACATGCCCTGATTACCCTGAACACACCCCCCATCATCCTGAACACGCCCCTCCATCACCCTGAACACACCCCCCATCAACCTGAACACGCCTTCCATCACGCTGAACACGCCCCCCATCACCCTGAACACACCCCCATCACCGTGAACACACCCCCATCACCCTGAACACGCCCTGATCACCCTGAACACACCCCCCATCAACCCTGAACACGCCTCCATCACCCTGAACACACCCCCATCACCTGAACACGCCCCATCACGCTGAACACGCCCCCATCACCTGAACACACCCCATCACCGTGAACACACCCCCATCACCCTGAACACACCCCCCATCAACCTGAACACGCCCCGATCACGCTGAACACGCCTCTCATCACGCTGAACACGCCCCCATCACCCTGAACACACCCCCATCACCCTGAACACCCCCCATAACCCTGAACACACCCCCATCACCCTGAACACGCCCTGATCACCCTGAACACACCTCCCATCAACCTGAACACGCCTCCCATCACCCTGAACACCCCGATCACCCTGAACACACCCCCATCACCTGAACACGCCCATCACCCTGAACACACCCCCATCAACCTGAACACACCCCCATCAAACCTGAGCACACTCCCCATCAACCTGAACACACCCTCATCACCCTGAGCACACTCCCCATCAACCTGAACACACCCCCATCACCTGAGCACACTCCCCATCAACCTGAACACACCCCCATCAACCTGAGCACACTCCCCATCACCTGAACACCCCCCATCACCTGAGCACACTCCCCATCAACCTGAACACCCCCATCACCCTGAACACACCCCCATCAAACCTGAACACGCCCGATCACCCTGAACACGCCCCATCACCCTGAACACGCCCCCATAACCCTGAACACACCCCCATCACCTGAACACCCCATCACCCTGAACACGCCACTCATCACCTGAACACGCCCCCAGCACCCTGAACACGCCCCCATCACCCTGAACACGCCCCCATCATCATCCTGAACACGCCCCCCATCACCCTGAACACCCCCCCATCACCCTGAACACGCCCTGCACCCTGAACACCCCCATCACCTTGAACACACCCTCATCACCCTGAACACGCCCCCCATCACCTGAACACGCCCCATCACCCTGACATGCCCCCCATCACCTGAACACGCCCACATCATCTGAACATCACCCCATCACGCTGAACTGCCCCCCATCACCCTGAGCACATCCCCCATCACCCTGAACACACCCCCATCACCCTGAACACGCCCCCATCACCCTGAACATGCCCCCCATCACCCTGAACACGCCCCCATCATTCTGAACATACCCCCCATCACGCTGAACATGCCCCCCCATCACCCTGAACACGCCCCCCCATCACCCTGAACACCCCCCATCACCCTGAACACACCCCCATCACCCTGAACACGCCCCCATCATCCTGAACACCCCCCATCACCCTGAACACACCCCCCCATCACCCTGAACACGCCCCCCCATCACCCTGAACACACGCCCCCATCACCCTGAGCCCCAGACATAATTCCGCTCCCAGATTAATTCAGCGAGTAAATGTCTTCCTGCAATTAAAGGTAAGCTATTCTGAGTGGTTCTGCCCTGGGCAGGGAAGGCTGTGTAATGGCTTCCTGTCTCCTGCATACTAAAGCTGAGGGACAGTCTGTTCCCTGGGCCTCTGCCAGGCCAGCAGCAGGCAAGGGAATGGACAGCACTCACAAAAACACTACGTCCTCTGGCTTTCCCTCTCTCTCTCACTCTCTCTCCCTCTCCCTCTCTCTCTCTCTCTCCTTTACCTTTTGTTCTCCTGAGTATCGATTGCCCTTCTCCATTTCTCTGTTCTCTAACCCTTTCTCTCTCTCTCTTTCCATATTTCTCTCTCTCTCTCTCTCTCCCCTCCTCCTCCTGTTGTGTGTTCTCCTGAGCTGACCCCAGATCAGAGGATAATTCGCTTTGGGCCGCCAAGCAAGACGATGGAGAGCACAGCGGCCTCCACCAGCACCCTGTTTTTAACTCAGCTAATTAAGGCCTAATTAGGGATCCAGACGTTCCACCGGCCAGCTCTCATAAACTCCAACTAACAGCGGCCAGACAGAGCCAGCAAACTGTGCCACTGCAACCAAACACAGCCCTGTGTCTGTCAGACCAAACACAGTCCTGCGCCACTGCAACCAAACACAGCCCTGTGCCTCTCAGACCAAACACAGCCCTGTGTCTGTCAGACCAAACACAGCCCTGTGCCTCTCAGACCAAACACAGTCCTGCGCCACTGCAACCAAACACAGCCCTGTGCCTCTCAGACCAAACACAGCCCTGTGCCTCTCAGACCAAACACAGCCCTGTGCCTCTCAGACCAAACACAGCCCTGTGTCTGTCAGACCAAACACAGCCCTGTGCCTCTCAGACCAAACACAGTCCTGCGCCACTGCAACCAAACACAGCCCTGTGCCTCTCAGACCAAACACAGCCCTGTGCC
Organism: Anguilla rostrata; assembly: GCF_018555375.3. NCBI lineage: Eukaryota > Metazoa > Chordata > Actinopteri > Anguilliformes > Anguillidae > Anguilla > Anguilla rostrata. Next base: position 40,863,294 of record NC_057944.1, read on the forward strand.
TCTCAGACCAAACACAGCCCTGTGCCTCTCAGACCAAACACAGCCCTGTGCCTCTCAGACCAAACACAGCCCTGTGCCTCTCAGACCAAACACAGCCCTGTGCCTCTCAGACCAAACACAGCCCTGTGCCTCTCAGACCAAACACAGTCCTCTGCCTCTCAGACCAAACACAGCCCTGTGCCTCTCAGACCAAACACAGCCCTGTGCCTCTCAGACCAAACACAGTCCTCTGCCTCTCAGACCAAACACAGCCCTGTGCCTCTCAGACCAAACACAGCCCTGTGCCTCTCAGACCAAACACAGTCCTCTGCCTCTCAGACCAAACACAGCCCTGTGCCTCTCAGACCAAACACAGCCCTGTGTCTGTCAGACCAAGCACAGTCCTGTTCTTTTCAGACCAAACACAGTCCTGTTCTTTTCAGACCAAACACAGTCCTGTTCTTTCCAGACCAAACACAGCTCTGTCATCCTACTGTAGACATGTCCTGCCCCAGTCCCTCCATCCTACCGTAGACATGTCCTGTCCCAGTCCCTCCACCCTACCGTAGACATGTCCTGTCCCAGTCCCTCCATCCTACCGTAGACGTCCTGTCCCAGTCCCTCCATCCTACCATAGACATGTCCTGTCCCAGTCCCTCCACCCTACCGTAGACATGTCCTGTCCCAGTCCCTCCATCCTACCGTAGACATGTCCTGTCCCAGTCCCTCCATGCCCGCAGTGCTCGGGAACGGGTCCAGCGGGGCCGTCTCATGTTGATGATGCGTACGGCGGTGGTACGCCCTGTGCCAGCTCTGCTTACGGTCCAGGGTGGCACGCCAGGCCCTCTGAATTCTGGGATTAAAAACACACACACACACACGCACACACAGATACACACACACACACACACACACACACACACACACACACACAGACACAAACAGACAGGTCAGTCGACAGACAGAACATTTCAGCAGTTTTTAAAGCCTGAGTTTGAGTGTCCCATCACAGAAGAAGGGCTGCACATTCCAAAATGTACCATTTTCTGCATTTTTTATTCCTGGTGGAGGTTCCCTTTAATGGCTCTATTAAAAGGTGCTGTACTGTGAAAAGTTAAAATAGGCTTTGCTCTACATAATGGGGCCCATGAAGCACATGTAAAATATACTGTAAGCTACACATGAGCAGGTCACTTAATGAAGCAGTGTTCCCTACCAGGGAATGCAAGGCAGCGTGACGCCTCAGTGAGTTCTGTGATGGAGCAGAAGTTTGCAGTGGACTAATTACAGGGCTGGGCACTGACAGACGACTGGGACCTGCAGCCTCTCATATCACATAATTACAACCAGAGAGGCGTCCGATTTCCCCTCATAACGATATGTAAGACATTCGCTGCATTGTTAGCTTCATCGTTTAAGGACAGAGCTCGCCTGCCCTGTTAATCTGTCATGTGCACGTCCCTGGAGATCAGAGTGGAGTGATCTCGACATCAGTCAGTGCTTTGTGTCAGTCGATGTTGACTCTGCTTCCTCCCAGACATCCGCCTCCCTCTCTCCATTCTTCTCTCTGCCGCTCTCCCCATCCCTCTCTCCATCTCTCTTCCCATCCCTCTCTCCATCTCTCTCTTCATTCTTCTCTTCATCCCTCTCCCCATCCCTCTCTCCATCTCTCTCTTCATTCTTCTCTTCATCCCTCTCCCCATCCCTCTCTCCATCTATCTCTTCATTCTTCTCTTCATCCCTCTCCCCATCCCTCTCTCTCTCTCCATCCCTCAAACTACGGCTCAGTGGCTACCAGTAGGATTCACTTCCCCATTCAAGCCTGGGTAAAAGCCCTCACACAGACTCCAGTCAGGCCGCAGGTGTGAGGGGGGCAGTGCAGATTTTTGGGGTGACACATCTGTTCTGCCCCTCGGCACAAACTGGGGCGGAGGGGCCCAGGGAGACGGCTGGTCTCCCTGACGACCATAAAGAGCGGTTTCATGTTCCCAGCGAGTGGTTATGGGTGAATTCACCTCACAGTAAACCCTTCACCTGGCCTAGCAAATGCAATCAGGGACTTAACTGGATGAAACACAGCCTGAGGTGAACATCAGAGCCACCGATAAAAAAGCAAAAAATAACAATAAACAGAGCAGGGCTCTCAGAAAGGAAGGAGAAAACCACACACGCACACGCACACGCACACGCACACACACACACACACACACACACACACACCACACACACACACGCGCACACACACGCACACACACACGCGCACACACGCACACACGCACACACGCACACACGCACACACGGGCACACGGGCACACATACGCACACACGCACAAACAGACACACACACACACACACACACACACACACACACACACACGGGCAGACTCAAAGTGTGCACATGCGTTTATGCGAATGCACAACTCACATGACCACGTTAGTCTCCCAGGAGCGCTGCTGCTCTCTCCGGTACACGCTGTTGTCCTCTCCATCACTCCGGGCGTGATGGTTTCTATGGGAACTGCATCACACAGGAAGGACAGTGAGAGTGGGCAAAGCATGCTGGGGCAGAGTGCATGGCTTCAGCATACAAAGAACAAAAATAACACACACACTCAAAAATAACACAAAAACACACACAAATAACACACACACACACACAAATAACACAAACACACAAGAACACATGATAACGCACCAACACACAGAGGACCTAAAGACACTCACTTCTCCATCCAGGCAACGTCCTGTCCAGCGCTCCTGTTGCAGAACCTGTGGCACCGCTTTCCTTCCTCCTAAAACAGAGAGGAAGATGGGAAGACAAACAAAACGAATGACAAAAGATCTGAGACCTGGGTCATTATGAACAGGAAGTATTGCTGCGTTTGACTTTGAGGATAGCATCAGGCTAACTGTGCTGGAGAGGAACATATCAGAGGATAGCATCAGGCTAACTGTGCTGGAGAGTAACATATCAGAGGATAGCATCAGGCTAACTGTGCTGGAGAGAAGCATATCAGAGGATAGCATCAGGCTAACTGTGCTGAGAGAAACATATCAGAGGATAGCATCAGGCTAACTGTGCTGAGAGAAACATATCAGAGGATAGCATCAGGCTAACTGTGCTGAGAGAAACATATCAGAGGATAGCATCAGGCTAACTGTGCTGAGAGAAACATATCAGAGGATAGCATCAGGCTAACTGTGCTGAGAGAAACATATCAGAGGATAGCATCAGGCTAACTGTGCTGGAGGGAAGCATGGATAAACAGCATATTTAACAGTGTAAGTTGGAACCCGTACTATTTTAACAATTCACTTAGATGGCAACACAGTGTTTCATGTGGCGACAGTTAGATAGCGCTGCAGTGCTCTGTTTAAGGCGTTGGGATGCTGTGGCTATGGCTTTGGGAGCAGTGTGGGAGCTGCGTTGGCTGAGGGTTGAGAGCGGCAATGGGCTGTGTGGGAATGCTGGAGATGGCGTTGGGCTGTGTTGGGAGCGCGTTGGGGCGGTGTTGGGATGGCGTTGGGGCTGTGTTGGAGAGCGGCGTTGGGCTCTGTGTTGGGAGCGGCGTTGGGGGCTGTGTTGGAGCGGCGTTGGGGGCTGGTTAGGAGCGGCGTTGGGGCTGTGTTGGAGTGGCGTTGGGGCTGTGTTGGAGTGGTTGGGGGCTGTGTTGGGATGGCGTTGGGGCTGCGTTGGGAGCGGCGTTGGGGGCTGTGTTGGGAGCGGCGTTGGGGGCTGTGTTGGAGTGCGTTGGGGGCTGTGTTGGGATTGGCGTTGGGGGCTGTGTTGGGAGCGGCGTTGGGGCTGGTTGGGGCTGTGTTGGGAGCGGCGTTGGGGGCTGTGTTGGGAGTGGGACGTTGGGGGCTGGTTGGGAGTGGCGTTGGGGGCTGTTGGAGGGCGTTGGGGCTGGTTGGAGTGGCGTTGGGGGCTGTGTTGGAGTGGCTGTGTTGGGATGGCGTGGGGCTGTGTTGGGAGTGGCGCTGGAGTCTGGCTGTTTGTGGCGTGACAGCTTGACGATGGCGACGGGCGATGGTGGGCCAGACCACGAGCGCCAGCAGCCTGGAGAGGGATGGGGGGGTGGCTGCTGGGGAGCTTCTGCGCATGCGTCTGAGGGAGTGATCCACACCAACACCTCAGAGGGGGGGGTGGGGGGGGTGTTGCACAGGGACGCTACAGACAGCTGCGAGGTGGCCTAGGCTGCATCCCACCACCTCTCGAGTGGCCTGTGAACGGGTGCCGGTCTGTGCAACGCGGTGCGGGCGTGAGACGCGTGCGGTCGTGCATACGTGCTGTGAAACGCGTGCGGTCTGTGAAACGCGTGCGGTCTGTGATACGCGTGCGGTCTGTGAAACGCGTGCGGTCGTAGCTCCTGTGAACGCGGCGTCTGTGAGCAGAGGTCAGCCTTCTGTCAGTACATCGCAGACCTTTCAGGGGAAAACGTTGAATCAGGGAAATCGAATCGGGTTTGGGGGGTGGGGCGGGGGGGTGTTCATTAATTGAAAAAATTAGAAATCAATTTACACGAGGGTGGCTGGGGGTACTGATTATTCAGAGCTGCAGGCTCCTCCCCCTTCACTTCTCAGAGAGATTCTATACACGGCCTTACAGGATTACATCATTAATAATCACTAACTAACGATAAGCAATACATTCAACGTGTCATCAGATGAGTGTGTGGCTACTCGCTGTAAATGCCAAACTGGAGAACATGCTACCCTTACATACAGGAGCAGCTCTGCTACTGCACTGAACAGGGTGTTGATGGTGACCGTGAGTAAAAGCAAAGACGCCTACACATTACTGTAAACAGGTTTACACTGTGTGACAGAGGCTGCCAAAGCGGACATGATGTTCATAGTGGTTAAATACTGATACAGTAGCTCTAACGGGCAAAACGCTTGCTCATTATGCTGTTCGTTATGGGCTGGTCACCATGAACCAGAGACCACAGGCCAGTTTCCAGGAGAGGGTCAGACGCAGGGGCTGCTCTGGAGCAGGAGAGACTCAGACGCAGGGGCTGCTCTGCAGCAGGAGAGACTCAGACGCAGGGGCTGCTCTGGAGCAGGAGAGGGTCGGCTGGTCCCGCACATGCCCACGGGTCTGATCCAGCGCACTGGAAACACCTGAACATTATCTGAGGCAGTCCACAAGTGATTCAGTTCTGCCGAATCCAGCAAAGATGCATAACTGAAGAATCACAGAAGCTATACTTGTGTTCACACACACACACACACACACACACACACACACACACACACACATTTTCTCTCTCTCACACACACAATCATGTACACACAAACACACACACACACACACACACACGTGTAGTTTCGCCCCAGAGGCCACAGTGAGCGATAAGAGCAGTCGTGCGGCCCGCCCCCAGCCGCGGGTCAGAGCCGCCAGCAGCGCTCTCCTCGGCCGCTGATGGATCCCGCCGCTTCTGACGGATTCTCCTTAATGAGCGGTAATCTGTTAGCGAGCCACAGCAGGGCCAGGAAGAGGAAGAGAGTAAACCAGGCAGGACTCTGGGCCAGGAAGAGGAAGAGAATAAACCAGGCAGGACTCTGGGCCAGGAAGAGGAAGAGGAAGAGAGTAAACCAGGCAGGACTCCGGGCCAGGAAGAGGAAGAGGAAGAGAGTAAACCAGGCAGGACTCTGGGCCAGGAAGAGGAAGAGAGTAAACCAGGCAGGACTCTGGGCCAGGAAGAGGAAGAGGAAGAGAGTAAACCAGGCAGGACTCTGGGCCAGGAAGAGGAAGAGAGAAACCAGGCAGGACTCTGGGTCAGGAAGAGGAAGAGGAAGAGAGTAAACCAGGCAGGACTCCGGGCCAGGAAGAGGAAGAGGAAGAGAGTAAACCAGGCAGGACTCCGGGCCAGGAAGAGGAAGAGGAAGAGAGTAAACCAGGCAGGACTCTGGGCCAGGAAGAGGAAGAGAGTAAACCAGGCAGGACTCTGGGCCAGGAAGAGGAAGAGAGTAAACCAGGCAGGACTCTGGGCCAGGAAGAGGAAGAGAGTAAACCAGGCAGGACTCTGGGCCAGGAAGAGGAAGAGAGTAAACCAGGCAGGACTCTGGGCCAGGAAGAGGAAGAGAGTAAACCAGGCAGGACTCTGGGCCAGGAAGAGGAAGAGAGTAAACCAGGCAGGACTCTGGGCCAGGAAGAGGAAGAGAGTAAACCAGGCAGGACTCTGGGCCAGGAAGAGGAAGAGAGTAAACCAGGCAGGACTCTGGGCCAGGAAGAGGAAGAGAGTAAACCAGGCAGGACTCTGGGCCAGGAAGAGGAAGAGAGAAACCAGGCAGGACTCTGGGCCAGGAAGAGGAAGAGAGTAAACCAGGCAGGACTGAGGGTCAGGAAGAGGAAGAGAGTAAACCAGGCAGGACTCTGGGCCAGGAAGAGGAAGAGAGTAAACCAGGCAGGACTCTGGGCCAGGAAGAGGAAGAGGAAGAGAGTAAACCAGGCAGGACTCCGGGCCAGGAAGAGGAAGAGGAAGAGAGTAAACCAGGCAGGACTCCGGGCCAGGAAGAGGAAGAGGAAGAGAGTAAACCAGGCAGGACTCTGGGCCAGGAAGAGGAAGAGGAAGAGAGTAAACCAGGCAGGACTCTGGGCCAGGAAGAGGAAGAGAGAAACCAGGCAGGACTCTGGGCCAGGAAGAGGAAGAGAGTAAACCAGGCAGGACTCCGGGCCAGGAAGAGGAAGAGAGTAAAACAAGGCAGGACTCTGGGCCAGGAAGAGGAAGAGAGTAAACCAGGCAGGACTCAGGGCCAGGAAGAGGAAGAGAGTAAACCAGGCAGGACTCTGGGCCAGGAAGAGGAAGAGAGTAAACCAGGCAGGACTCTGGGCCAGGAAGAGGAAGAGAGTAAACCAGGCAGGACTCTGGGCCAGGAAGAGGAAGAGGAAGAGAGTAAACCAGGCAGGACTGAGGGCCAGGAAGAGGAAGAGGAAGAGAGTAAACCAGGCAGGACTCTGGGCCAGGAAGAGGAAGAGAGTAAACCAGGCAGGACTCTGGGCCAGGAAGAGGAAGAGAGTAAACCAGGCAGGACTGAGGGCCAGGAAGAGGAAGAGGAAGAGAGTAAACCAGGCAGGACTCTGGGACAGGAAGAGGAAGAGGAAGAGAGTAAACCAGGCAGGACTCTGGGCCAGGAAGAGGAAGAGGAAGAGAGTAAACCAGGCAGGACTCTGGGACAGGAAGAGGAAGAGGAAGAGAGTAAACCAGGCCGGACTCTGGGCCAGGAAGAGGAAGAGAGTAAACCAGGCCGGACTCTGGGCCAGGAAGAGGAAGAGAGTAAACCAGGCCGGACTCTGGGCCAGGAAGAGGAAGAGAGTAAACCAGGCCGGACTCAGGGTCAGGAAGAGGAAGAGAGTAAACCAGGCAGGACTCTGGGCCCGGGAGAAGCAGCGGTATCAGGAGCATCAATCAGAAACTTCGCTTTATCATGAGCAAGGCGGGCAGATTCCCGCGGGTACAGCGCGGGTCAGATTCCCGAGGGTACAGCGCGGGTCAGATTCCCGAGGGTACAGCGCGGGTCAGATTCCCGCGGGTACAGCGCGGGTCAGATTCCCGAGGGTACAGCGCGGGTCAGATTCCCGAGGGTACAGCGCGGGTCAGATTCCCGCGGGTACAGCGCGGGTCAGATTCCCGAGGGTACAGCGCGGGTCAGATTCCCGCGGGTACAGCGCGGGTCAGATTCCCGAGGGTACAGCGCGGGTCAGATTCCCGAGGGTACAGCGCGGGTCAGATTCCCGAGGGTACAGCGCGGGTCAGATTCCCGAGGGTACAGCGCAGGTCCGATTCCCGAGGGTACAGCGCGGGTACAGAGCGGGTACAGCGCGGGTACAGAGCGGGTACAGCGCGGGTACAGCGCGGGTCAGATTCCCGAGGGTACAGCGCCAGTCGTAATGCGCTGCTGGAGTATAATAGCTTCCACAGGGGCACTGGATCACCCCACAGCCTCTCAACGAGAGGAAGACTAATGCAGCCATTAAAAACACAGCTCTAAAGTGCCCGGGTGCACATGTGCACCTCATTCATACACTTTCCGCTCTATAAAAAACATGATTCTGCAGTGCAGTACCAACGCCATGCTTCTGCAGTGCAGTACCAACGCCATGCTTCTGCAGTGCAGTACCAACGCCATGCTTCTGCAGTGCAGTACCAACGCCATGCTTCTGTAGTGCAGTACCAACGGCATGCTTCTGCAGTGCAGTACCAACGCCATGCTTCTTCAGTGCAGTACCAACGCCATGCTTCTGCAGTGCAGTACCAACGCCATGCTTCTGCAGTGCAGTACCAACGCCATGCTTCTGCAGTGCAGAACCAACGCCATGCTTCTGCAGTGCAGTACCAACGCCATGCTTCTGCAGTGCAGTACCAACGCCATGCTTCTGCAGTGCAGTACCAACGGCATGCTTCTGCAGTGCAGTACCAACGGCATGCTTCTGCAGTGCAGTACCAACGCCATGCTTCTGCAGTGCAGAACCAACGCCATGCTTCTGCAGTGCAGTACCAACGCCATGTTTCTGCAGTGCAGTACCAACGCCATGCTTCTGCAGTACCAACGCCATGCTTTTGCAGTACTACTCTGGCACTTGTTGTACGTCGCTCTGGATAAGAGCATCTGCTAAATGCCTGTAATGTAATGAAGATGAGAGTGCTGACGTTAATGCAAAAATAAAGATGAGAACAAAGTTAATACTGCAATCCAGTCAACATGCACACAAATGAAAGGTCAACAATGCAAGTCTGAATTGTCCATATTGTAGACAATGGAGATGGTAATCCCCTAGAAGGTGGCTGGTTTAATGTTGCAGGGGTGGGGCAGGCAGAAATTTAAAATGCCACAGAGTGCCCTCCAAACGTATGGTAACGGTAGAGTGAAATTTCTTATTTTTGTTATATACTTAATGCATTTGGATTTGAAATCAAAAGATGAAAATGAGACAAAAGTACAATCAGCTTTTATTTCATGGTACTTGTGTATGTTTTACCATTTTACAGAAACAGATGTTTTAATGTTCAGTCCCCCCCCCCCCCCCCCAACTTTCTGCTGTGCAAAATTAAGTGAACAGATGCCTGGCAGGTGTTTACTGATGCTCAGGTGTTCCCATTTGCGTGGATTGTTCACACATAAAAGCAGTGAGAGACTACTCTCAGGTTTAGCCTTTGTTTTCATCTGTGGAAGACCATCATGAAGACCGGGGAACTAACTCTGTTTAGAAAAAACAATTCATCTATAATACAAGAGAACAAAAGAATTCATTAAGAAGGACGGCACAGAACCTCGGTGGATCAAGTCCAGCAGTTTGGAAAGTCTCAGGAAGAAAGAAATCACTGGTGAGCCCGTAAATAAACACTGCACAGGTTGGCCAAGGAAGACAACCAAGGAAGTCAGGGGAATCCTAAGAGCTGTGAAGAGAAACCCTAAAACAACAATTAATTTCATCGCCAGTAGTCTCCAGAGGGCAGGGGTAAAAATATCACAAGCCACTATACACAGAAGACTGAGACTTGAAATACAGAGTTACACTGCAAGACCCAGTCCAGCCTCCAGCAGCCAGCATCAAAATGCCAGATTACAATTCCCCCAAAAACTACAGAAGAGCCAGAAGAGTTCTGTAACTTTATGGACAGATGAGACCAAAATAACCTTCACCAAAGCGATGGTAAGTCAAAAGTGTGGAGAAAGGAAGGGCCAGCTCGTGATCCAAATCCAAATACCATGAAATGAAAGCTGATTGTCTGTACATCTTCTGATCTCAAATCCAAATGTCTTAAGTATATAGGAAGAACAACAAATTTCACTCTACTGTTACCATACTTTTAAGGAAAGGCCTACTGTATGTGTTTTATTGGCCGCTGCTATATCTGCGCTTTATATACCAGGCCACGCAAAAGCTACACCACAGCATCCGGTGTTTCAGTAGTTTGCATTTCTTTGGTAACCTTAAGTAAACGAGGCCTTCCGTGTACATAACGTATTCGCCATAAACATTTCAGCCATCGTACGTCGGCGCCCGCTCGCGCGCGCGCGCGCGTGTCTCAGACTGAATGAAGAGAGCTATCGAGGAAATGACAGCTCGCGAACCGCACCGGGAGATTGCGCGAGTTAAATCCTAATGAAAATGTCAGCGGTACTTTGAAGCAAACGCGCTGTTCTTTATCAGGAGATGTCTCCTCCACTATTGACCTTCGCAGCACTAACGCGCGCTCGCGGTTTGTTCTGCTGAATTGTGTCCTCATGTCACTGCACGAAACCCTTAATTCACAGGCCCGAGGAAAGTACAAGAACATTCTGATTGCGAGCATTCCCTGTGCAAGACTGCACCAGCATTCCCTGTGCAATGCTCTGTTCTATCATAGTTCTAGACTAATTTTCCTGGGGATACTCTCGAGAAAAAAAATTAACATTCCTCTAAAGAGAAACACCTCTCTACACCGCTCCGTGATTTAGGTCCAAATTCAAAAGTCGTATTAGCGTGTTAGCGTGTGTTGCTTCACTCGCGTATAAGCGCCTGCCACTAATCCAGCTTTAATTGCTCCCGTGTGAACAGGGTCACTCTTCCAAAACTGGATGCAAAATGTAGTTTATACGATTAATAATGAGAGCAAGGACGTGCCGGTGCATTATTGGCTTTGAATGCGAATGTGTGTTGCAGAAAACACATGCCTTGGAAATGAACAATTTCAACATTTTTTTTCCACAGACATTCTACAGGGCAATTATTGGGTAATGATTCAACACTCGGCTCGCGCTTTCTTAGCCACAATTTCCCGCTGTATGAGCACCCCCTGACAGCTGCCGAGCAGATATTGATTTTTCCCTCCCAGCCAAATACAACAGTAAAAATGGTTAAACTGAACACGGATTGAACTCGTTACAAATCATAATTATCTACTTTGATCATTTATCGAATATATTTCTGTAGATATATAGCAATATGCAGTTGCTAAGATACCACAGTTTTTTTTTTTTTTTTTGGGTCTCTCCTCGTACTATATTTGAAACCCAACCAATTATTTTAAATCTCTTAATGAGGTCGCGTTAAGGGGGTAGCCTACGTCATTTCCGTTGAGGGAAAACTAAATTTCGAAACGTGGAGCCCCTAATTTCTCACCTCGGGCCCAAATCGCGACTCTGCATCAGTGCGTAATTAAGTTGCTTACGTGTCCTCGCGGAACCCCGGGACGGAAAACAATGCAGAACAGAAAGCACGCGCTTTATCTGCTTAAAAAATACAAGTCAAGACCACCAAATAAAGAGAATAATTGAGAAATCACTAATAAAACCGCAAATTAACGTTTCTGAATAGTCAGGACTCATAACTGTAATTTCTACGTACAAGAAATTGGATTAATAATGCTTTTCAGAAGCATGTCAATCGCAATTTTTACAGCAGGCTAGGCTATGAGAAATTGTAGATGGTAATTTGCCAATTTGAAAAAATATATAGTGTCCCCCTAGATTACCGTTTAAAGTGCAGTTACAAAAAAGATATAGAGAAAATGAGGCTAGAAGTAGTAAGGTGAAAGCTTCTTTATCAAAGACCTTTTGTAATTAGAGGACACCTCGTCATATAACGCCTTGGAGGAATTATTGCCTTTCCTCCGCGCACCTGGCACGGGAAAGGGGCGCCGGTTTTCAGAGAAATGGGGCTGGACACTGGAGACGAAGAGCACGAAGCGAGCGCCCCACAGACCGGAGGTCTTCCAGCTCACATCAGACCAAACAAGTGTTGAACCGTCATGCATGTGCAGAACCGGCATACGTGTGCAGAACCGGCATACTGTGCAGAACGGCTACAGTGCAGAACCGGCAACGTGCAGAACGGCATAAGGTGCAAACGCATACAGGTCAGAACCGGCATACATGTGCAGAACCGGCATACGTGTGCAGAACCGGCATACATGTGCAGAACCGGCATACAGGTGCAGAACCGGCATACAGGTGCAGAACCGGCACAGGCTCCTCTGTGCAGCGGCAAAAGACAACGCTGAAGCGGTTAAATAAACATACCAAATAGCAGCACTGAGCTGTACGGTGACTGAGAGACGCTATCGGTGTGCGCTCGATATCCACAGTTAATGCGCCAAAACCATATCATCCACATCAAATATTCACGAGCAGGGTGGTCAAATGAATCGCTTTCGGGCTGTCAAGGCGTTCATCACCTTCATAATGTTCCCGCGCATTTGAGGAATTAGAAACGGGCGGCTGTCGTCGTTCCAATGAATGCCTATCAGTCAACTTTTCAACTGTGGTACTGCAATCCCCAGCGTCGTACGTCTTTAAGCATTAAAAACGCATCCAGAGTACAATATGTTCGGAACTACAGAACAAGGAACGGCGGGCGCAGACTGCACGCCGATTTTATAGCGGGCATACGCGAGAGAGCGCGTGCTTAAGCGCAAATGAAAAATGAATCCCATTTGAAGTGTCAGACCGTGTGAATAGTGCTATAATGAGACTTCAGCTGCCGGTACCACGCTGAAGAGGCGAAAATCAGCTTGTAACCGGGACAGGAGACTGCCATTCAGCCTGGCTGGAACACCTTTAATGGCACCAAAAAGGCAATTACGTCGCGAGCAGTGATGGTTTTTTAAATGATCGGATTATGCATTAGATTTAGGCGGAAAATACTATAAAGGGGGTTTAAAATGAGAAATGTAAGACGAGGTTCTGAAAGGACAGCTCCTAGCATCATTACGGCACACGAATCCAGCATCGCTCTTCGCAGGGTACGGTAGCGAGTTTGCATGAACCATCTACCCTGCTGATTTGGCTTTTCAACAAGTGAAGTGATTTTCGGATTTTCTTAATCGATTTATCTAAACACATAACGTGAATAACTTTATCCACTTTCAGACATATTGAATCTTTCGATGACTGTTGCATGTACTGATGATGTTCAGAGTGCAGGGTCGAGGCACGATTTATTCCTAATTGTGTCTCATTCAGGAAACACGTTCGTTTGTGCGGTTCAGCTTTTTAAATTCCACATAAAACGATCGATTATTCCCCTTTTCTTCCGTGACCCTCAAACAAAACACAGTCTGATATAAATCGGGCGGTGCTGAAAATACCAGTAATCAACACAACCTGATCTAACAAAACAGACGCGACCCATCACACACTACGGTCCCTGGCTTGTGGGTTATTTTTCTTCAGTCCCGCGCAGTCCGTCTCTTAATGAACCTGATGGATCGGGCGTCCTGCAATTTACCTGATTGATACAGAGGGAAAGACGCTTCCTCTCCCGCGTGCCAGCCAGGACGCCGCCGCGCGGTCTCCCGTCTTCCCCCTGATAAATGGCACTGCAAGAACGGACAAAGTTGCACGGATTAATAGTCGCATACGGCTAAATGGCAATGTGCATCGAGCTCCATCAAAAACGAGGCGAATCTCGCCTTCCATTCACCGAGAATGACAGAATGACAGCTAGAAAGACTGATGGAGGCTATAGGCAAGTTGGAAGACAGAGCAGCGGTAAAGGAAACGAAGGCTGAATTTAAAATGTAATATTGACATTTAATGTTAATAGCACATCAGCATATCAACATTCTAAACATTCGCTATACGTCGGTAATAGCTCAATGTATACATATCGTCACCAAAATGTACAAACCGATGATTGCTACTCCTCAGCATGGTCGGATCTTGTTGCAGGCGCTCGAATCTCAAAGAACACTTTGAAACGAAATAGCCTTGCAGTCAGCCGCCCGAATTGGAAAGTGTTCTCGCAGCCAATGAGATGTTTAGGTCGTACATGACTTATACCACGGGTCGCGAGGACTGGGAGTCATTTAGCCCGGTAATCAACATCAATCACAGAGGCTTGTTGCCGCTTTCTGCAAGGCGAGCGAAAAAAAAACACACATGCATCCCCGCCGAGGAACAAATCAGAAGCCCCCCCCCCAGACTGTCAGCATTAAGCTTACAGTGAGTCCGGAAAGACTGACAGGACACACGAAAGTTTTTTTTTTTTTGCGTCAGTCAAAGAATAACTGACAGACTTAATTAACTGCGCGTGGCTGAAGGTGAGATCCGTCTGCAAGTATGCACAACGAAACAATTACATACAGACAGAAGGCAATCGAGTTTTATATAGTTCTTTCGCTCCTTTGTGAAAAGAATGGATTACGTCTTTATTCTTTGGCATAGCCTACTGATAGGGGTCTCATTCGTCTTTAAAAAAATGCCCAACAGAGGCACTGTATCATGATCCAGTTGACTCACACCAGCAGCTGCAGTCACTAGCATCCTGGCAATCAAACGTTTCCCGTTCATATTACGAGTTCAACACGATGACTCAAGGCTTCGCAGTTATCTGCTAACGTATGTTTAAATACACCAAAACTGGGGTGGGCAGGGCGGGCTGTTCGTGTGCAATACACTTGTTTGCAAAAATATATAAACATACAAACAATCTCATCCTCTCAATGAAGAGAAAACAATTGGGTGCAACGAACATTCCGAACTTCAGAACGCATTCTCGGTAACCGCACCAGTTTCCAAAGGAACGCCGAGTACACCCATCCCAGGTGACAGTCTCACCCATCCCAGGTGTCAGTCTCACCCAGGTGCTTTATGAAACGGGTTCTTTATTTACCTATTCATCACGCTGGGACACGCGCGTGTTCATGTTTCCCGCTTTACCTGCCAGTGCCATTCAGCTAACACATGACCTGTTTTAGATAAAGAGACGGGATATTAAAATAAACAGAGTTATTAAAGCGCCGAGGCAATGTAGATAGGCGCTCTCTTGGAGACTAAAAACGCCAGGCATACAGTACTTGCGTCAGTCGGAGACAACCGTTCTCGGAGTACAGTTGCAATGCTCTTTCTGGCTTGAATCATTTTCGCTAACATATTAACGCATGGCGCAGGATGGAACATGCACCTGAATCTTTTTTAGTAGATAAGTGCTGTTCTAAGGATCACCTTCTCACAGCGAAATGGACGGGGATAACTTCACATTATGTCCCGTATCAGAGGCTTATAAAAGGATCACGTTTCCCCTGGCGTACGGCCTGGTGTTTGTGTTTGGGCTGACGCTCAACGGGACGGTGCTGTGGTTTGTGTGCGGCAGAACCAAGACGTGGAGCTGCTCGGTGATCTTCCTGGCGAACCTGAGCGTGGCGGACCTGCTGTACGTGCTGCCGCTGCCGCTGCTGGCCGCGAGCTACGCCATGGGCGACACCTGGCCGTTCGGCAACGCCGCCTGCAAGGCCGTGCACTTCCTGTTCTCGCTGAACCTGGGGGGCAGCGTGACGTTCCTCGCCTGCATCAGCATGCACCGCTTCCTGTGCGCTCGCCACCCCGCCGCCGCTACGCGCTGCCGCGCCCGCCGGGCCGCCACCCTCACCTGCGCCGCCGTCTGGCTGCTGGTCGCCGTGGAGACCGCGCCCACGGCGATCTTCGCGCACTCCGGCTTCATAAACAACACGACTGTGTGCTTCGACATGACCGGCCCGACGGGATTCAGCCGCTACCTGCCCTACGGCCTGTTCGTCACGGCGGTGGGCTTCCTGCTGCCCTTACTGGTCATGGTCACATGCTACTGCCTCACTGCGCGGACGCTGTGCCAGGCCGGGGGGGGCGTGGGGGGGGGCGCAGGGCGGAGCGCGAAGGCCATGCGCTCCATCCTGGCGCTCTGTCTGCTCGGCACGCTCTGCTTCCTGCCCTACCACGCCATGCGGGTGGCATACCTGCTGGTGCGCGTCCACCAGCCCGCCAACTGCAGGCTGCTCAGCCTGGTGATGCTCTGCTACAAGAGCTGGAGGCCCGTGGTCAGCCTGAACTGCTGCGTGAACCCGGCGCTGTACTGGTCCTGCTCCACCCGCCAGCGCAGGAGCCTCCTCGCCCGGCTGTGCAGCCGGAGGGTCCGCCCGGCCGCCTGCGCCGCGCGCCGCGCGCCCGCAAGGCATTATGGGAAAGGAGAACGGCCCGACGGAGCTGCCGGGACACCACCGGGGTGCGCTTTCCCAGAATGCACCAGGCGAGAAGCCTGAACGAGGCAGCGAAGGCAAGCCGGAGCCAGACAGACACGCCCGCTGATACAGGAGCTGAGGAGACGGCGTCTACAGCCAGGTACGGACACGGGAATCATTTCATCTGGAAGATACAAACAGCCAGGTACGGACACGGGAATCATTTCATCTGGAAGATACAAACGTCAACATGCTGGTAAATACAAGGGGGGTGTAACAGGCTGGTAAAGACTTTAGATTCATGTGCTTATTTCTCTAAATGTCCTGAAGTGGCTGCAGAAAGTGTGAATAAACGAGCGTGACAAATGACGGATGACTGTGGAAGTCGGTCACTCGGCGTTTAATGCTAATTAGATGGCAGGAGGAGATATCGGACGGCTGAGACACCAGAAACACAGCAGAGCAATGTCAGTCAGAAAAAGGCCTTTGGTGTGCTGGCAGTTAGTTTCCAGATTTTTTACCCCAAAGAATGCAGGTGTTACCGGTATCAGCCAGGTGTGAGACACACAGGTAAACTGAAGCTTCAGGACCCTGCAAATGGAGCCAAAAAAAGAGAGAAAAGGCCACAACATCTCCAAACTGCATTCCTTTAAATGTTAGGCTGTTCACATTAGGAACTGACCCCATAGGGCTGAAGACCGTGACCCATCCCATTGTCATTCAGCTGAGCATTTCCCCGGGCTTCAGGTCTGAACACCTTTACGCTTCAGTGCAGGTAACTTTAACGGCTCCTGCACTGCCGCTCCACACTGCATCCCTCTGAGACTGACTCACACCTTTAACCCCTTAATGCATCGCCCACCGTACGAGGACGGACCTCCAGACCTCCTCCAGACCTCCTCCAGACCTCCTCCAGAACATTAAAAACAGGAATAAACTCATTAATAAATAAAAATTCTGTTCATACAATTTGAACACAGTGGTGTGCTGTGTTAGAACCCAGATTTCACACCTGTCACAGACTGACCACACACACACACACAAACATGCATACACACGCGCACGCACACACAAACATACACACACTACCATGGACCTGTGTGTGTAACCAGAGCACAGACCTCCCACAGAAACTATCATACAGCGCTAGTATTATGGTTATAGCTGATCTAGTCTTCAGTAAAATAACATATCAATGATTTAATTCACAATTGACATTTACAGATTTCATCTAAAAAAAAAAAAGGTTATTTTCAAATACAGCTTTAAGTCACATTTAAAACGGCCTCTTACTTCAATGCAGAAAAGCAAAGACATTGAAATGCAACTGACCTTTCACAAAGAGAAAAATATTATCATTGGTTCTGCTGGAAAAGTATTAAGAAAGGTTAATGAAGCATTTGAGCTGGGCAGAGGCAGTAACGGTGGAGCTGTACCAGAGGAACAGACAACGGCGGCTGCAGACGCCGAACTTCAGCCCCTTTCCTCAACCTTAATTGGCTGCAGTGTTATCCGGTACTTCAGTGCCAAATCCCCAGGAGTTTAAAGAGCAGAGAAGCACTCATCAGCTTTAAAAATGGAGCAAACAGAACTAAGTATAGCAAATCCAGGAACCAAATTATTTTCTATGGCACAGAAGTGTGTTTAATGTTCGATCGCGCCCAATTTCACTGAACAGTTTTCTTTCAAAAAGGACAAAAGCTAATGCAGGAAAGAGCAAAGGTTAGGTAACAGAGCACAGACTGAGACTACAACATAACGCCCACTGTGACCGTTAGAGGACCGAGCCAGACACCGTGAGCAGTGCAACAATGAACATACAAAATTAATACCTTTCGTACATAACCAACCGTGTTAGCCACCTTAAATTTAACCTCCAAACCAATCTGAACAGCTTTTGTAGCAAGGTCTTGGCAAATTCAGTAAGAGAAAAATCCTCAAATTCAAAAGATATTGAATATAATGGTTATGGTTAAACCATTGGAATGGAATTTTGTGGTGTTTCCAGGCCCTGGTGTGTGAACATGCTGTACACCAGCGGCGTGGAACGAGGGTTGAATCCACTTCTAGGGTTCCTGCCAACTTCTGGCCTTAATTAATTAGCCCTAACTTTTACACCTCAGACAGTTTAGCTACATTTCTTGATAAGTGCGTGAATGACAGCCAGAGATTGTTCTTGTGTCCCTGTAAGAACCCTTTTACTGTGACCTAATGTACAAGTGAACCAGCGT
This sequence comes from Anguilla rostrata, assembly GCF_018555375.3. NCBI lineage: Eukaryota > Metazoa > Chordata > Actinopteri > Anguilliformes > Anguillidae > Anguilla > Anguilla rostrata. Next base: position 40,881,427 of record NC_057944.1, read on the forward strand.
TCATGTGTGCAGCTAATTAGCTCATTTAGCCTGGGTAATTGAAGGAAATAAAAACCTGCATACACACCGGCCCCCCAGGACCAGAATTGCCCTCCCCTGCTGCACACACACCAGATTCTCAGCCCCTGTATTCCAAAAACTGAAAATTCTGTCTCTGCTACTGAAAGCAAAAAACATTCCAATATGATGCATTTTCCACATATTAATAAAGGGGTGTGGCCAAGTTGAGTGCTGTGGGATTGGTCATTCCGTACTGTGATGTAACAATAGCAGAATCTCTGGGAACCAACCAGAACCTCCGGTAGTTAAGAAGTAGAGCGCAAAGCATGCAGGAGTGGGGTATCTGGTGAGTTTATGGAATCTGTGACCCCGCCCCCTTCCCCCAGGCTTACGAGCCGAGCACAGAGCGAGTGTTACTTCAGCACGCTCCTGTGTCCCAGGGAGGAACGGTGGCTGGAGAAGTGGCCTGGGAGCTGTTGGGAAAGGACACGCAGTCAGGCACTAAATGGAGCCAATCACAAACACAAAGAACACAAAGCACTTCCTGGCTTCTTGGAACAACCAGGGATAATTAAATAGGGAGGGGCTGTGGGTGCAGTCCCCACAGAAACACTCTATGGTTACCAGAGAGGAGCTCCACCAACCACAAAGTACGCAAGCACAATAAGGCCGATGGTGATTGGACAGTCTGCAGGGTAAGAGAGGTGTGTGTGTGTGTATGAGTGAGGTGTGTGTGTGCGCGCGCGTGCGTATGAGTGAGGTGTGTGTGAGTGTGCGTGTGTGTGTGTGTATATATGAGTGAGGTGTGTGCGAACATGTGTGTGCATGTGTATGTATGAGTGAGGTATGTGTGCGTGTGCGTGCGCGTGTACCTGAGCACCCAGCCTGCACAGGTAGCGGTTCCGCAGTCCAAACACAGAGATGGGCTGGAGCTGCTCACCTTCCTGCCCCTGCAGCAGGGGGCGCTTCCTTCTGAAACACAGCAGGTGCACTCACTTCACCTGAGTGAGATCACACACACACGCACACACCTCACCTGAGCGAGATCACACACACACGCACACACACACCTCACCTGAGTGAGATTCCATACCGCTCACCATCACCCCGCATGTACACACCGCACCTGCAAACCTCACCAAACACAACAGGTATACTCACCTGAGCACAATCCTATACACCTCAAACACAACAGGTACACTCACCTGAGCACAATCCTATACACCTCAAACACAACAGGTACACTCACCTGAGCACAATCCTATACACCGCAAACACAACAGGTACACCACCTGAGCACAATCCTATACACCGCAAACACAACAGGTACACTCACCTGAGCACAATCCTATACACCTCAAACACAACAGGTACACTCACCTGAGCACAATCCTATACACCACAAACAACAGGTACACTCACCTGAGCACAATCCTATACACCACAAACACAAGGTCACAGCAACACTCCTGAACATTCAGCATGTCTAAACGGCCTACACACACACGAATACACACCTGAACACACACATATGAACACACACCTGAACACTGCACAACACACCCTGAGAATAAACCAGTGCAACAGTAAATACTGACTGGAACATTATGTTGTATATTTAGTTATTTTAATAGTCCAGTCTCGGACCCCACTGAAAATGAGCCAGCTATTGCTGGCTTAATGGGTAATCCTTGCACTCAATACTCTACAAATTGTTTCTCATTTTAGCATCTCACTTTTTAAAATAGCCCACTTTGTACTGTTTTAAGTAAGTGTATTTGTTTTACTTTGTAATTTTTATATGATGAGTGCAAATAAATTGATCTAAAAAAAAAAAAAAACCCAGCCTTGAAAATGCACCTGATGGAGTTTGGGGTTGTATGCACGTGCCACTTCAGCAGGTTTACAAACGAGTCAATGAGACAGAAAAAACAAAAATGGACGACTTGCTTAGTTGAACAAAGTGAGACGACAAGTTTAAAATCAACATTGCATGTTTATTTGCCCTCCTACTCTGCAAGAGTACATTGTAAAAAAAAAAAAAAAAAAAAAAAGTTAAAAAGTTACAATCGGAACTGTATTTACCAGATTCAGCAATAAAATCAGATCAGTCTTTGATGAATTCCCAGCTGTGATTACTTGACTGGACACCGCAGTAAACCGCAGCAAACCGCAGCAAACTGTAGTAAACCGCAGCAAACTGTAGTAAACTGCAGTGGACTACAGCAAACCACAGCACACAACTCTGTAAGCTCAGGGGCTTACGGCAGAATTTAAGGGGAAGGCTTGTAAAATACTAAGAGCCACATGCGCCCATATTGGCTTAGGAGAGGAATCCGCCATTTTGAATGTGTTAGAAAGTGGGGGGGGGGGGGTGAATGTGCAATAAGCTTGTCTCCTCCCCCCCCGGGGCCCATTGGAGTGGGGGCTCCCTCGTTTGGAGTCTGGTTCCTCTCGAGGTTCCTGCCTCTTAGTCCCCCTCAGGAGTGTCACCCAGCCCCCCCCCACCCCCACCCCTATGCTGTAATGTCTGTGGTTACTAATGTTCTGAGAAATCTGCTGTACAAATACATTTTACAAATGATCCCATTTCTGTACAAATGCATTTGATCCGATTTGGAGTTACTGTAAGCCATGACATCCAAGCACCCCCTCCCTCTGGAATAATTACACTGGGGGGAAAAAAAAAAAAAAACTAAGCCGTTCTCCACATGGATTCTCATATTTTCCACCCAGTTCAAGTGTACAGTACCATACTGTGGTAAGATGCTCTAGGTTAGGACCTCAAATTCAACATCATTATACTGAAGGACTGCCCAGCAGTCTAAATGACTGGCAAAGAGAGATAACACACAGTCTCAACATAACACTCTATTACATTCTGGACTCATGTAAATCTTAAATGAAAACAAAAACATTGACCTCATACTGTACTTTTTATGTCCACCTTGTCTTCTGTTTATTATAAAAAAACATTACTCTATTAGTATAGCCATCCTATAGTTGGATTATCACTTATAATTGAACCTGAAGGGTTTAAGTTTGGTTTGCGGCCCCTTAAAAATAAAAAAGGCAACCCTGGAGGGGTCATCATATCCGCTATGGATTGGTGACCAATGTCAGAATCCTGCAGGAGCCAAACCGCCCAGGTGTGTAACAGCAGGAAGCGCTCGCGCTGTAGCATGTCCATGATCAGAATCAGAATCGGACAGAACCCACAGATGAGCTCAGATTCGGTTTCAATTTCAGCTTTGCTTTGTTAGTGTGGTTGTGTGTTTTTAAATGCCTCTTTCGTTGATTACCTCAATCATATTGCACACAGCTTTCGAACAGGTGCTTAAATAATTTTTTTCTTTAAAAATAATAAAAAAGCAGCAAGAGAATATAAGCATTGAATTTTCAAAGGCTCCGGCAGAAAACGTTCAGGACGTTAAAAAAGGAAATTTGCTTGTTCCCGCCGTAACTCTTGGGAGAGAGAACAGATAAAAATGTGCATCTTATGGCAGATGAAAGCAGGAAGACGGAGTTGAACCAGCATAGGAGCCCCTCCAGCACCAGGCAGATATAAGCTGAATAAGGTCTCAGTGCAGTCTGATTTATACTCTCCAAATGGAGCCAAGGCTTGAGCCCTGAGGAACCCCGTCCAGCTGCCTGAGTCTGCAGCCTCTCCCTGTACACTCACCTGGGCCCTCCCCATTCAGATCCCTCCACTGCATTACAGCCTGTCAGACGTCCACGAGGTTTATCCTGTGGGAAAGTACCGGAGCTGTGCAGGTATGAGGTCCAGACACGCCCCTTCTCGTCTCATACTTAAGTAAAAGTGGTTGAGAAAGCAAACAACTAAAATAAGGTGTAACCCCAGAGGGAGGAGGGGTCAGTCAGTGAGGTCAGTGGGAAGGGTGGAGCCAGCTGCTGCATGTGGGAGGAGTCAGAGCAGTGGGAGGAGCTTGTATGACGCAGTAATGCCCCAGGTGAGTGAGTGACAGGTGAGGCTCCTCAGGTGATTGGTGGCAGCCGGACTGAACGTGCTCACCTGTAACACATCACAGGAGAGGTTAGTCTGGGGATGGCCCAGAGCGCATGAGTGTTAAAACCAGCACGTGTGCGGAAGAACATGCGTGCATACGAACACACATGCATGAGAACACGCATAAAAACCCCACAGTACTGCCATGCAAACACTGCCAACCATGCTCCCTCATCTCAGGACCAACGTACTACACTTCCCACTAGGGCTGTCAAAAAAACTATTCGAAAATCTTTTTCAGAACAAGTGGGTCGTTTGGTTTCCTTGCCAATAACCTCTGGTGATACTTTCAGCTCCATGGACACCTGACGTTACTGGTCAGCTAGCCTCGCGAGTCAGTCTCTTTTTTCACTTCGTTCAATAGATCTGGTCAGCTAACAATTTAGGCTGAATAATGTTCCCATGGCAGGCTATGTTTCCTTTCTGTTCTGAAGATTGATAAAATTGGAAGATAAAAGAAGTTAAACAAACTAAACAGAGCAAGTAATTTCTGTTGTTTTAGGCTACAGGTATTAGCCGTTTGAATCGTTTTTGTGTTAAGAAATAAACAGGGATTTCCTATAAACAATTATTTCCCTATTATTGTGATTAATAAATGCTGAGTTGCGGCAAATTACATCCACAAGAAAGTGCTTTATTCATTTGCGCATTAGGTTATAGAAACTGCAGGGGGCTCATTTATAAAATGAGCTTGTGTGCATACGCGAAGTGAAGACCTGAGAGCCACAACCGTTTCCACGGTCAAATCGAGTCATGTTGAAATTTTATAAATCACTGCTTTGACGTGATTTTCTACGTACACGCCACAAAGTTGAAGATGTAGTAACCTAGTGTGAAAGTTCACCGATGTCCTCTATTCTACTGCCCGCTTGTGGAAAATAACGTGCAGGCCAGTTTGGAGGGAGCGTCACGTGCATATTGCGCCCGACAAAAAGCAGCTTATTTTTGTGTATTATAGGCAAATGATATTCGAATATATTCGAACTCAATTTCATGGCACTTTTGACAGCCTTACTTCCCACAGAGCACCACTGCTCTACGGAACAGCCGTTCAGCCCGCCGCTCTACGGAACAGCCGTTCAGCCCGCCGCTCTACGGAACAGCCGTTCAGCCCGCCGCTCTAGGGAACAGCCGTTCAGCCCGCCGCTCTAGGGAACAGCCGTTCAGCCTGCCGCTCTAGGGAACAGCCGTTCAGCCTGCAGCTCTAGGGAACAGCCGTTCAGCCTGCCGCTCTAGGGAACAGCCGTTCAGCCTGCCGCTCTAGGGAACAGCCGTTCAGCCTGCCGCTCTAGGGAACTGCCGTTCAGCCTGCCGCTCTAGGGAACTGCCGTTCAGCCTGCCGCTCTAGGGAACTGCCGTTCAGCCTTCCGCTCTACGGAACAGCCGTTCAGCCTGCCGCTCTACGGAACAGCCGTTCAGCCTGCCGCTCTACGGAACAGCCGTTCAGCCTGCCGCTCTACGGAACAGCCGTTCAGCCTGCCGCTCTACGAAAGGCCCTTCAGCCTGCGCTCTACGAACAGCCGCTCTAGCCTGCCGTCTACGAACAGCCGCTCGCCGCCGGTTCGCTACACGGGCACCTAAACTGCAGCCCGTCGCTCTCAGACTGTAGCCTGCTCTCTGGGGTTTTGGTGGAGCTTCAGTGTGGGTCTGAACACATACGAAATACGCGGGCAGGCCGTACCCACGCCCGTCCTGAACACGCGGGCAGGCCGTACCCACGCCCGTCCTGAACACGCGGGCTCAGGCGTACTCACTCATAATCAGACGTGCTGCTCCCCCGGAGTCTGGCTCTGGCCGAGGCGGAGAGGTTCAGATCCCCTCCTGGAGACGGGAAGAGAGGAGGTTACAGCAGCGTAACTACGGAGACCACCAGCGGTTACAGCAGCGTAACTACGGAGACCACCAGCCCAATCAGACAAACAAACAGCAGAGGCCTCAATATGCCTCCGCCTCTTACCTCTGAGAAAGTCCACAAGGTACAGCAACACCACAGCGATCAGGGCCACTGAGGAGAAACACAGCATTAACACACATACCCGAGATACCTGCACACCTCAGAGACAAACACCTGCACACCTCAGAGCGACAGAGAAACAGCACTAACACACATGGTGAGACGGGACAGGTGTAATGCAGGTGAGAGGGGGCAGGTGTAATGCAGGTGAGGGCGGTGTAATGCAGTAGAGGGGGACAGGTGTAATGCAGGTGAGAGGGGGCAGGTGTAATGCAGAAAAGACGGGACAGGTGTAATGCAGGTGAGAGGGGGCGGGACTCACTGCAGATGCAGGCACAAAAGAACACCTCCAGGAACAGGTACCCCCTGTGGTCCAGGATGGCTCCTGCTGCCATGGCGATGAGTGCCAGGCCAAGGTTCTGAATGGACTGCATGCTGTGGACAGGGGGGGGGGGGCAGGACCACAGGAGAGCAGAGAGGTAGTAGACACACCTGAGAAGACACACTAGACTGCAGTTGGAGAACAGACACACTAGCTAATGAACCACTGCAGAACATGCGTGTGCTGACTGCAAACCCAGCCCAAACCCACCCAGCCCAGGTCATGTGACTAAACACTCACAATCCATAGGCGGTCCCCAGCTGGTGCTCAGGAACCAGGAAGGCCACCATTGGCCAGAGAGCGCAGGCCAGGAGGGAGTAGGACACGCCCAGCAGACACTGCGGGGACAGAACACACCCCGGATTAGCTGCTTTATGAACACAGGCTCCGAGCAAATCCTGAGGCAGGACGGCTCATGGCGAGCGTTTTAAACACACAGAGACGCTAACAGCCCAGCCACCAGCTCCACTGCGCGGCGTGTTAGCAATGCTAATGCTAATGCCAGCATCACACACATTTAAAACACACAGAGACGCTAACAGCCGAGCCACAAATGCAAACGTGCAACGTGTTAGCAATGCTAATGCCAGCGTTGTACACATTTGAAACACAGAGAGGTGCTAACAGCCTAGCCACCAGCTCCACTGTGCGACGTGCTAGCAATGCTAATGCCACTGCACACAATGCTCAAGTACCGAAAGCTAAATAATCTACAAACTTTACACACAGAATAAAGCTGAACGTGATGTGATAAACACCCTGGAGCGAAGGGAAAATGAAACTGGTGTTTGAAATCAGGTGTTTGATAATTTAACTTAACTTTATACACACTCAGCATTCATAAGGTTACACAGAACTCCTCTGTGAAAATGTAGCATCGTATAAACGCATCTGTTCAGCAAATACGTTTTTTTATTTGAAGTTCACTGGCTGCACTGTTCAATATCACCCTTCATAAATCAATAATACTGTTCATGAATGCTTAATAAAGCAGTAATATCATGCTTGTAAAACTGTTAGATTCGCCTTATTAAGGATTCAAGGAGACATTAAAGCCCCATATGACCTATCCGTTTACGAATCCATATTTACTAGGAGAAAAAAGACTAATAAAACATTTTAGCTCCCAAACCATTATCAGTGTAATGCAAAGTCTTGTTCCACTGGTCCCCCCCACCCCCGCAGTCTCAGGTTCCCCACCCCCCACCTCAACCCTGCCCCCACCCCAAACACACACAAATAATATGAAATAAACTCAGATCTAAAAAACAACAAGTGCTGCTGACAACGCGAGGCGGTCACCATAGCAATCCAGGGGTTCCAGAAGGTGAAGGCCAGCATCATGTGTGCAGCCAGCGTGGCGAACACGGCGCACATGACCCACACCACGTTCTTCCCGGTCCGATCCACCAGGAAGCCCAGGATGGGCGAGGCCGGAGCGGAGATGATGTACACGATGCTGTCACAAAGATAATCAACACCACCCCTCTCCATTATCCAAGCGCCAACACTCACATCCACACCACCCCTCTCCATTATCCAAGCGCCAACACTCACATCCACACCATCCCTCTCCATTATCCAAGCGCCAACACTCACATCCACACCATCCCTCACCATTATCCAAGCACAAACACTCACATCCACACCATCCCTCTCCATTATCCAAGCGCCAACACTCACATCCACACCATCCCTCACCATTATCCAGGCACAAACACTCACATCCACACCATCCCTCTCCATTATCCAAGCGCCAACACTCACATCCACACCATCCCTCTCCATTATCCAGGCACAAACACTCACATCCACACCATCCCTCTCCATTATCCAAGCGCCAACACTCACATCCACACCATCCCTCACCATTATCCAGGCACAAACACTCACATCCACACCATCCCTCTCCATTATCCAAGCGCCAACACTCACATCCACACCATCCCTCTCCATTATCCAAGCGCAAACACTCACATCCACACCATCCCTCACCATTATCCAAGCGCAACACTCACATCCACACCATCCTCTCCCATTATCCAAGCGCAAACACTCACATCCACACCATCCCTCTCCATTATCCAAGCGCCAACACTCACATCCACACCATCCCTCTCCATTATCCAAGCGCAACACTCACATCCACACCATCCCTCTCCATTATCCAAGCGCAAACACTCACATCCACACCATCCCTCTCCATTATCCAAGCGCCAACACTCACATCCACACCATCCCTCACCATTATCCAGGCACAAACACTCACATCCACACCATCCCTCTCCATTATCCAAGCACAAACACTCACATCCACACCATCCCTCTCCATTATCCAAGCGCAAACACTCACATCCACACCATCCCTCACCATTATCCAAGCGCAAACACTCACATCCACACCATCCCTCACCATTATCCAAGCGCAAACACTCACATCCACACCATCCCTCTCCATTATCCAAGCGCCAACACTCACATCCACACCACCCCTCTCCATTATCCAAGCGCCAACACTCACATCCACACCATCCCTCTGCATTATCCAAGCACAAACACTCACATCCACACCATCCCTCTCCATTATCCAAGCGCAAACACTCACATCCACACCATCCCTCTCCATTATCCAAGCGCCAACACTCACATCCACACCATCCCTCTCCATTATCCAAGCGCAAACACTCACATCCACACCATCCCTCTCCATTATCCAAGCACCAACACTCACATCCACACCATCCCTCACCATTATCCAAGCGCCAACACTCACATCCACACCATCCCTCTCCATTATCCAAGCACAAACACTCACATCCACACCATCCCTCACCATTATCCAAGCGCAAACACTCACATCCACACCATCCCTCACCATTATCCAAGCACCAACACTCACATCCACACCATCCCTCTCCATTATCCAAGCACAAACACTCACATCCACACCATCCCTCTGCATTATCCAAGCGCAAACACTCACATCCACACCATCCCTCTGCATTATCCAAGCAACGTGTGTGTGTGTGTGTGTGTGTGGGGGGGTGTGTATTTGAAGGGTCAGTATTACCTGTTCACAGCTCTTGCTTCAGCAGGAGAAAAGTTAAACTTCTCAATGAAGAAAACCCTGTGGAGAGAGACAGCATTAAGAGCACTTCCCTCTCTCCTCCCTCTCTGCCCTCCCTCTCTCTGCCCCCCCCCCCCTTTATCTCTCTCCCTCCCCCTCTCTCATACCTAAACATCACAGATACTCTCTCCTGCTCTAAGCTTCACTCCCACAGAACTCTGCTTAAAACGATGTCTGTTCCATCCCCACGCCTCTAATCTTCTCTGAGGTCCCAGAGGGCACCAGGCGTGCGCCAGGCCTCCACGCGCCCCTCAGACACAGCGACTGATCTGCTGAGGAAGTCTCCGTTTGGCAGCCATTACCTCTGGGAGGGAAAGATACCTGTTGCTAAGGGAGATGGCGGTGTGAGCTTTAATAGGAAGTGAGCGCTTGTGAAGTTCCTGAGTAATGCAGTCCTATAGCAGAGCTGCTCCCAGCACACACTCTGAGCACTGCTTCACCTCCTCCCTCTGAAAGGCTCCCCGTCAGTCTCACATCACACACGAACACAGTTCAGCTCAGCTTCAGGGAATCTATTCTTTGTATTTTCACTTTCTTTCCCCCATCAGCTCCCCCACTGCAAACTGCAAATTTAAATACATTCTATTCTTTCTCTACAATCGCAGGTCCTCATTTAGTCTTGAAAAGCAAAATTCTGTCTGAGCACAGAAGCAACAGTTCAACACTGCAGCAAAACTGAAGAACAGCTCATTAGACTTCAGGACATCCTAGCGCGTACTGATCATATTAATAACCAGAGCTCTAGTGATGAACATGATTGGACAGTGAGCTCTGGTTATGAATATGATTGGACAGTGAGCTCTGGTGATGAATATGATTGGACAGTGAGCTCTGGTGATGAATATGATTGGACAGTGAGCTCTGGTGATGAATATGATTGTACAGTGAGCTCTGGTGATGAATATGATTGGACAGTGAGCTCTGGTGATGAATATGATTGGTCAGAGCGCACTGGGAGTAAAGGGGGAAAAGGAGCAGAATAATAAATAAATGGGCGGAGCCTGTCACTCACTGGCCCAGGCCAATGAAGGGGAAGATGGCTGCGTAGTAGGCCACGCAGATGATGAAGATGAGCCACAGGGACATGGAGAATTCCTTCACATCCGACAGCTTGATCACTTCCCCTGCAGACAGGAAATGACACGCCGTTACCACATACGCGGCTGAAAGCTATCAAACTCCTGAGTCAGCCGATCGGTCACGGGACGGTGATGATGTCACACTCACCCGTCTTTCCCTGCTCCTTGTTTAAAATCTTCTCAGCCCGTTTATCCAGGAAGCCCAAGATCAGAGCGCAGACCAGCGAGAACAAACATGTCACTGCAGCTAAAACAGGGAGAACACACACGTCACTGCAGCTGAAACAGAGAGAACACACACACACACACACACACACACCACACACACACACACACACACACACACACACACATCACTGCAGCTGAAACAGAGAGAACAAACACGTCACTGCAGCTGAAACAGGGAGAACACACACACACACGTCACTGCAGCTGAAACAGAGAGAACAAACACGTCACTGCAGCTGAAACAGGGAGAACACACACGTCACTGCAGCTGAAACAGGGAGAACACACACGTCACTGCAGCTGAAACAGAGAGAACACACACGTCACTGCAGCTAAAACAGAGAGAACACACACACACACACACACACACACACACACACACGTCACTGCAGCTGAAACAGGGAGAACACACACACATCACTGCAGCTAAAACAGGGAGAACACACACACACACACACACACACACACACATCACTGCAGCTGAAACAGGAGAAACACACACACACACACACACACACACACACACACACACACACACGTCACTGCAGCTGAAACAGGGAGAACACACACATCACGCAGCTGAACACAGAGAACACACACACACACACACACACACAACACATCACTGCAGCTGAAACAGGGAGAACCACACACGCCACATGCAGCTGAAACAGGGAGAACAACACACACACCACACAACAACACACACACAAACCCGTCACTGCAGCTGAACAGAGAGAACACAACATCCACTGCAGCTTAAAACAGAGAGAACACACACGTCACTGCAGCTAAAACAGAGAGAACACACACACGTCACTGCAGCTGAAACAGGGAGAACACACACACACACGTCACTGCAGCTGAAACAGGGAGAACACACACACACACACACGTCACTGCAGCTGAAACAGGGAGAACACACACGTCACTGCAGCTGAAACAGGGAGAACACACACATCACTGCAGCTGAAACAGGGAGAACACACACACACACACACACATCACTGCAGCTGAAAGAGGAAAAGATGAACAGCATGACACACCCAACAGGGAGAGAAATATATTCAGCCTAAAATCCCTGTTCTGACAGGAAACCAGCTTATTTCACAAGATTATTTTACCCCTAAATCATCACTTTCATTTCAGTTTTACAAAATGAATGTTTGCAGACATCCGAACATTTCTGTGAAAGTACACGCAAAATATTAATCAAAATTGACACATTTTTATCTGCATATCTATCTCTTTGATGGTTTGATATCTTCATATCTATTTAGCAAAATCCATACATAAATTCTGCTACCGCATACCATAGGGCCCAGTATTTTAAACACAGAAACACAGCCAAGGAACCTGCAGATCGATCTGCACACGGACAGTCAGGGAGAGACAGGTGTGTGAGTGAGGTGGGACAGGTGTTTGGGTCAGGTGGGGCAGGTGTGTGACTGGGGTCACACACGCACGCACTCACTCACACATCAGCACAGAGGCATATCCCTCCAACCAGGGTCACAACACCACAATTAACAACAACACACAACACCACAATAAACACCAACACAACACACAACACCACAATAAACACCAACACTAACACACACAACCGGAATAAACAATAACACTAAAACACACCACCGGAATAAACAACAACACAACCCCAGAATACACACAGATATCACATACCGTGCCCCTAACACACATGCACATGCTAAATATTCACGTTTTAGCTCAAACGGGTTGGTATCACTTTCTAAAATGAATGTGGCCATTGGCCGACACAGTAACTGCAGGAGGAATTTCACTGGTTTAGGGGGAAGTTCACTGCATGAGAAACCTGCTAATCGGCTGGTGCTGCTGTCAACGCACTCAAAGCCAAGGAGCAGGGAGCAGAAGTGAAAATGAAAGCGTTTTCTGGAACAACGGCTTCCTGTGCTCGCCTGGGTTCAGGGACACACGAGCCTGAACGTACGCTCCAGGCCTGGCTGAACGCAGGCTCCAGGCCTGGCTGAACGCAGGCTCCAGGCCTGGCTGAACGCAGGCTCCAGGCCTGGCTGAACGCAGGCTCCAGGCCTGGCTGAACGCACGCTCCAGGCCTGGCTGAACGCAGGCTCCAGGCCTGGCTGAACGCAGGCTCCAGGCCTGGCTGAACGCAGGCTCCAGGCCTGGCTGAACGCAGGCTCCAGGCCTGGCTGAACGCAGGCTCCAGGCCTGGCTGAACGCACGCTCCAGGCCTGGCTGAACGCACGCCAGGCTGTGAACGCAGGCTCCAGGCCTGGCTGAAGCAGGCTCCAGGCCTGCTGAGCAGCCCAGGCCTGGCTGAACGCAGCCCAGCCTGCTGAACAGGCTCAGGCCTGGCTGAAGAACACGGTGTCTGACTGCAGCAGAAAATGCAAAGCAAGATTTCCCAGGACAGACAGGCGGAACGGAGCCCTGAATACTGATCGGAAGAGCATAGATAAACGCCAAGAAATCGGCAAGCGGCTCGTAATCCTGCCCAAAACGGCTCGTAATCCTGCCCAAAACCACTCCCAAGCACACGGCATTCAGAGGTTTATTCTGGAAACACTTCATCACACACAAATATCAATGTAATTTCATTAATAACAGTGAATTACTGATAGTCGGCTTGCTTGATAAGTGGGCGGGGCATCACTGAATACTGACCAATCATGAGCGTGGCCCCCAGGGTGGTGTGTCCGGCTGATCCCAGCGTGCTTTGCACACGGCCATAAACCCAGCCCATAATATTCATATTCACCGTGCTGCCCTGGAGACGGCAGAGAAAATGCGGTTAGGCACAGCGCTTCACTGAAACACACACACACACACACACACACACACTGTACTAAATACACACAAACACACCAATAAACACGTACATACAGCACTAAACACAAGATAGAAATATAATTATGTTAATGAGATGTTAATGAGATGTTAATGAGATGTTGGAGACTCACCAGCCTGGCCATGCTGAGCTGAAGGCCGAACACCAGGTTGAGCTCTTTCCCTTTAAACCAGCTGACTGCGTACGTGTTCTGAGCCACCGCCAGGGACTCGCCCCCGATCCTGATCAAAAAGAGCACACCAAATCACCACCAAACACACGTCCACTGCAGGGGACTCTCCCCCCATGCTGCACAGAGAACGCAGCTAACCAAATCACCACCAAACACACGTCCACTGCAGGGTACTCTCCCCCCATCCTGCACAGAGAACACACACATTCAGCTCCTAACACAGGCAGCCAACCAAATCACCACCAAATACACTCCTGGAAACCATGCAATCATATGACAAACTCAATGAGCAGTTTGAGAAACACAAATCAAAGGGCTTTTCAGACAGAACACATGCAGACATGCGGACACATACTGTTTAAAATTCTTTACTCCAGCAAACACACAAATTCTTAAACTTCCATAAATACCATGCAGGAAACCTATTTGTTTTTTTGTTTTTTTAAGAACAGAATGATAAAGCTTAGTCTATGAAAGCATACACTCCACAGATAAGTCATATTATGTGGCAAAGAGGCATTGTAGGTATCCTGCAGCTTTGCATGGTTTTAAGGGCATAAGGTGGGGTGTCAAACTCATCTAGTCTTGTTTTACATGTTTAACTGCAGACACTGCGGCCCTCCAGGACTGGAGTTAAACCCGCAGACACTGCGGCCCTCCAGGACCGGAGTTAAACCTGCAGACACTGCGGCCCTCCAGGACCGGAGTTAAACCCGCAGACACTGCGGCCCTCCAGGACTGGAGTTAAACGCGCAGACGCTGCGGCCCTCCAGGACCGGAGTTAAACCTGCAGACGCTGCGGCCCTCCAGGACCGGAGTTAAACCTGCAGACGCTGCGGCCCTCCAGGACCGGAGTTAAACCTGCAGACGCTGCGGCCCTCCAGGACTGGAGTTAAACCTGCAGACGCTGCGGCCCTCCGGGACTGGAGTTAAACCTGCAGACGCTGCGGCCCTCCGGGACTGGAGTTAAACCTGCAGACGCTGCGGCCCTCCGGGACTGGAGTTAAACCTGCAGACGCTGCGGCCCTCCAGGACTGGAGTTAAACCTGCAGACGCTGCGGCCCTCCAGGACTGGAGTTAAACCTGCAGACGCTGCGGCCCTCCAGGACTGGAGTTAAACCTGCAGACACTGTGGCCCTCCAGGACTGGAGTTAAACCTGCAGACGCTGCGGCCCTCCAGGACTGGAGTTAAACCTGCAGACGCTGCGGCCCTCCAGGACTGGAGTTAAACCTGCAGACGCTGCGGCCCTCCAGGACTGGAGTCAAACCTGCAGACACTGCAGCCCTCCAGGACTGGAGACAAACCATTAATTACGAGTCATTTGTGAAGATCCCTGCAGGACGGTCTGGCTCAGGATTGTAAAGGGAATCTCACCACAGTCATCCTCAGACTGAAGATACCCATCTAAACTCGCAGTCTACCAAACAAAAAAATACACATTAAAAAAAAACATTTCATGACATTCTTACCCGAAAACAAACCGTCCGACTTCCATCAACCAAAAAGCATTAAACAATGCTCCAGCCGCAAAGATGACCTGAGGAAACGTTCAGAGAGAGAACATGAGTCTTTCACCTCCACCACACACAGGTGTGAGCCAGGGCAGCCAACAGCGGGAGAAACCCTCCCACCTGGAACACAAACGCCGAAGGGCAACCAGCAGTGGATTTTGAACATTAATAAATAGAACATTAATAAAGAAGAACACGTCACTCAGAGACTGGGGTGCGTTCCACACAAACACCGTGGAGGAGACCCAAGCCATTTAAACACACCTGCGTCATGCGCCAGGTACTTACCTGTCCAGCGCAAACGAACAGCGAGAAGATGACTGTTCCCAGCCTGAAAGAAACGGAGCGATAACCTGGTCATGACACGTCTCCAAACGCCCAGAGACCCAACAGGTGAGCGCTGGCACAGTAAAGAGGTAAAGCCCTTTGATTCAGGGAGTGTGTGAGACAAAAAGATCTCAACTCACCGGATCCCGAAGACCCGGTCCAGCAGAAAGCCGCCCAGGAAGCACAGAACCACGTTGGGCCAGGAGTACCAGGCGTACAGCAGCATGAACTTGGAGGTGTTCAGGTTCATGTCCTTAAACACGCAAGAGAGCAGGAGCATGACACTGCGATGCTGCACACAGTCCTCACACAGAGGAAAACCACACGCTCATTTCATTTATCACTGAAAGCAAATACTGATCCTGGGCAGAATGCAGCTAACTGCTGAACTTCAGCCGAGAATAATAATAATGACAATAATAATAATAATAATAATAATAATAATAATAACAACAACTTTATTTGTATAGCACCTTTCATACAGACTGCAGCTCAAAGTGCTTAACAGGAAAAATAAAAACAAAAGGCAAAAACAGGGAAAAACGCAGCAATCATAATCAGTTATAAGGGTTTAAAACACAGAAGAATAAAACAGTGTATATTGAAATGGAAACATGAATAAAATAAAATATTTAATATTAAAGAGTCAATGAGTAATGAGTAAAAAGATTAAGAACACAGATTGAGGCTCACTGTTACACACTTTAAGCTGTTAACACTGTCGTTGCTGAGGACACTTCCTGGCAACAGTAAAGTAAGCACAGCAGCACCGGCTCCACAAACGCTGACATTTAAAAAAGGAAGTGGCCTCCCCCACAGGACTGACCACAGACAGATTACCAAGCTGGCAAAGCGGGTTAATAAACAGCCAAACGTTGCGGTGTGGACCCGAGTTTGAATCCACCATCACACAGCGCTAAAGCACACTCAGCCACCCACTGGCTCTGCTTATCTGATCACACAATGGCTTTAATCACTGGGGAGGAACAGAGAGGGATCCTACAGCAGCCTTACACCAGTCTCACAGTGCTCATAAGCACTTAATGCAATGCAAATGTCAACAGTTACACATTACAGACAGCTGGTCACAGATTAGATATCGCAGATGCAGGTCCGAGCTCTGCGCAGCCAATGTGGCATTTAGGACTGTGTGAGATAAAACATAATTAGGAGCAGCCTGTCTGTGGGACAGGAAATGACCTGTGGATCAGACTGAGCTCCAGTGTCCACAGGAGGGATCTGCACCTGGAAGAGCTTACAACTCAGGCCTCTAGTGTCTGAGTCCGTTTTCTTCAGTAAGCAGACAACAGCTCCTCAGAGTGTCTACAGCTGGACAAGCCGCTGCATTGTCCTGCAGCATTTTCATGTTATATGTACGTCCATCCATTGCACTTGTGTCATTATCTTGATGTTGTATCTTGTTGTCATGCCTCCTAGTTTGACTTAACATTATTCTCTGATCTAGCCTATGCCTACTGTGGACTTAACTGGACTTAATGTGTTCATGTTCATAACTGTTACATAATGAGTACTGTACCTAATTGGACCTGTATTTTGTAATTGTTCCAATGGCCGTCGGTATGCATTAATTGTACGTTGCTTTGGATAAAAGCTTCTGCCAAATAAATGTTATGTCCTAAGTGGGCGCAAATAGTGCATCTGACAATACGGGACTGTGCAAGGAACCAAACCATCCAGTACGCTCTACTGGAACGGGGTAAGCCTTTAAAGAGTAGTACTATGTTCTTTGGCATGTTTTTTCCCCAATTCTAAGTCAGTGTTCTAGAACTCCACTGCTTTCTAGTACCTGCAGTGACTGTTACATCATCATTAGAATGTTCAGTTAAGAACGTATTTATGATATTAGAACTTAAAGGGTTAAAGCCAAAGACTGACAGGGTAACGCGGAAGTTCTCACCTGTTGGACCTGTATCTGCAGAGCTGCCGGGTTGTCATAGCAGAAATAACTCCCTAAAACACAGCAGGAAACACGCTTCAGAGTGAGCAGATGTGAATCGGTTTTGGTAAATGGCAAGCCGTTTTAGCTTTAATTCATTGCTAGAGGATATCGCACATACAATTCTAACTAGTTAGAATGCAAATTTTTGATATCAGAAATTCAATTGTAACAAGTTATAATTCAAGTGTTTTCCCCATTCATTTCAATGGGACCTTTCATTTTTGATAACAAGAATTGTATTTTAACTAGTTAAAATTGGACATTCTGATTAAAACAAGTTAAAATTATATTACTGATATCAAGAATTCCAATTTTAACTAGTTAAAACTGAATTCCTGATATCAAGAATTCCAATTTTAACTAGTTAAAATTGAATTCATGATATCAGAATTAGGTATTTTAACTAGTTGAAATTATATTGTTGATATCAGTAATTGATTTTATGATATCAGAAATTGGCATTTTAACTAGGTCAAATTCCAATTCCCATTGAAATGAATGAGAAAAACGTTTTCAATCTGACTAGTTAAAATAGAATTTCCGATATCAATAATATGAATTTTAACTAGTTAAAATCGAATTTCTGATACAGGAAAATACACATAAGTAGTTACAATTGAATTTCTCACATCAAGTATTTGCATTCTAACTAGTTAGAATCTGCGATATCCTCTAGAAATGAATTAAAGCTAAAACGGCTTGCCATATCGGTAACACTATTTACTGGTTTCGGTTCGGCACTGAACACACTGACGGGAATCACTTGCTTGTTTGTTCACAATCAGCTTGGTAGCTAGTCGGCTTGTTCAAAACAGCATAGACCCTCCAGAACACCCGGTACATTCCACCAGCTTAAATGTTAAACTCATAGAAAGCTACTGAGGGTATCCGGCTAAATCACATGCTACTACCATGCTAAGCTACAGCGAAGCTGCTAGGTGTCCGAAGCTCTCCGCTCACCGAAGCCCAGGAAGCACATGAACACCAGCACAAGCACCCGGTGCGCCAGCTTGCTCGGGTCACAAATCGCGGACATCGGCTTCGGAGCGTCGCCATCAGCCCTGGGGTGGAGAGGTTCATATTCGCCCAGCAAGTTTTCTCTGTCTTCCGTCTCAGCCATCGTTCAGCTCCGCTGGTGAGGTCCCAAACAAACATACAGAGAAGTGCGGTCATGTGACCACCCCGCACGTGCTCTAATCAGCTGACCTGTCGGCGGTGGGCGGGTCTATTTAGTCTGCCTTACCTCATCATTTTAGCGGCGGACTTTGCTCAAGAGAACAGATACAGGCTGCAGTTAGATGTTTAAAGTGGTTTTTGTTTACTCATAAATTCTAATTTTATTTTAATTGCACATAACAGTTTAATTGGCTTCGCCAATTCAATATTTGTCTGTTGGTCAGGAAAAATAAAACAAAAACGATTTCATTTCTAAACAGAAAGAAGCCTAACAAATGGCCCTAATTTAAGACATGCCTAAAAACTGAGTCTACAATTCTGAGTCTAAATAAGGATAGACACAGTGTCCTACAGTTTTCCTCTGACCCAGTGTAAGTGAACCCCAAATCTAAAAACCTCTGTTGGTATTTCCGATACCGACATGCTTTCTTGAGGGGGTTGACAGGTTTTGTTTTAAAAACCGTTCCATGCTGGTGGCCTGATCCCTGCTTCAGTTAATGTTACCGATATGACGAGCGAGCGAGCTGAACCGAAGTGGCGCCGCCTGGCGTTGCCTTGCAAACAGACAGGTTATCATGGCGGGCAGTGGCAGAGACAGATAAAATAAAGTAACGTTATAATTTCAAATGGTAGCGCATGTAATGTAAGCGCATGACATCTTCTTAGTTTTATTTTGTTGTCTTTTTTATTTTTATGGTTATTTTCAATGATGCATTGTATCATAATATAGCAGATCAATGACTGCAAACCGCCACAACAGCAAACTCTCTGCGCGCCCAAGTGTGAGAACAACTGATTTAAATGGTGTTTCTGTAATATCCTGCGGCAACTGCGCATTTTTCTGAATACAGGAAAGGGGACATTGATCTTAAATTTGCCGCATCGTACTTTGGCCCTCTTGTGATGAGCGGGCAGCATACACTCTTTTGGCAGTTCATTCTCCCTGTACTCACCCGCGTGTGAATCTGTGTGTGCAAGATCGCGTGTTATTGCTGGACTCCTGCTTATGGGTATACTGCGTGCACTGTTTCTTTTGACTGACACCGCTGTGAAATGTGAACCCAAAGGCACAAGCTTTAAGCGTCAGGCGTGTTCACAGAGCAGGGCAGATTTCACACCTGCGGACTCGTGCTCGTAATAATCTCAGAGTCAGAGCGCTCGTGCAGGATCAGGTTTCCCCCGTCCCCGTCCGACACGTATCTGCTGCCAACGGAGCGCCCGGTGTGGGTGCAGGGTTTTGTTTTAGCCCAGCATTAAGGCACCCGATTCTACTCACCACTGTCTTCATTCAAGACCATGATTAGTTCATTATTAGTCGCACTGATCATTCTGGGTCTCTGGGTACTCCAGGAGTTTGGGGAGTCTTGCTTGTGGCTTCTATGAACTGGACTGTATGTCTGTCAATTTGTTAGTAAGTCTGTCTCATTACTGTTGGATTGTTAGTGGATTTAGTTTTTTCCTGATTATTGCTCATTTAGGATTCATGCTGCTGAAGAATCACACCTCTATGGTACCAGAGTAGAGCCCTCAGGGGCTGAAGAGGTGTGATGGGATTCTGGAGGACTGAGTATCACAGAGCCATTCATTCTGTACTTTTCCTCTTCATTCTGAGATGAGACCCCTACTGGGGCTGTCACAGAAACGGCTTTCTCATGAGACTATACCATGCCAGTATGTGTGTGTGTGTGTGTGTGTGCGTGTGCGTGTGTGTGTGTCTGTGCATGTGCGTGCGCGTGTGTGCGTTTGTGTGTGTGTGTGTGAGAGAGAGAGAGAGAGAATCCATTTTTCAACATCATCAGAATGATTCACGTCACAAGGTGTGATTGACAGCGCAGGTTTAAATATAAACCCACCGGCTGAAGGCTGCTGGAGTGATGATGTCATCGTCTGAGCAGAGGGGTCAGGGGGAACTTAGGAGTGCCGCTGGATTGGCTTGCTGAGTGATTGAGTGATCAGGCCAGCCTATCTGTGTGTGAATTTGTCTCTGTGATGACCCGCTTTCTGACACAAGCCTGGTATATGAAGAAGGGACATACATTAACGGTAACCCTGTGTCAAGGAAATTGTACACGGGAGAATGTGATTGGCTGAAGGGGCGTGTGGGTGTGGTCCAGGGACTACATGGCGGGCTATCGTTCAGACATGACCCTGTCACCTGCACGCGGCGTGTCCAAATTAAAAATGCTCAGACATGCTTTATAACAGGGAAGCTCTGATCTGACCCAGGAGGGCAGTAGTGCTGCTGGTTTTCATTCTTCCTCTCCAATCAGGGACTGATTTACACCTGGGAGTCCAGGTGAGTTGACATTAATCAACCAGTTAACCAATTAACTATCAGGTAGAAAAGAGAACCAGCAGCACTACTGGCTCAGGGCCCGGTGTGACTACTCCAAGTCCGTGACCTCATTAAGAACGGGCCGGTTTCATTTACGACCTCGTTATACACAGGCCACTGCAAGCGGGAGGGGCAACCCACGAAATTTGTCACTGTACAGCTTTAAAACTCAATCTCTCCTAAAATAATTTAGTCCGCAACTTTTTCTACTCTTTATCTCCCCCCCTGTCCGCTTGTTCTTGCCCTGCCAGGAGAGCCGTCTCTGCGGCTTCGTAATTTCCCTGAGCGTGGTTCAGTATCGCCCATAACTCACCGTCCCTCGGCCATCCGTCAGGAAATTTAATCTGCGCTCGACAAACAGCCCGTCTCCCCGCCGGCACCGCGCTGTAATGGCACTGTAGCTCATTAATTTCCCACCCAAATATCATCTTTTGCCGGGGAAGAGGGGGGTAATATTTCATTATTATATTAATCAGCCGCGCGCGCGGGGAGGCCGTGGTAAATCAGGATATGAGCTGCAGACGCCGTAAATCCCGCGGTCGTTTGAGACTTCCTGAACCCCGGCCGCAGGGGCGCTGCTTCAGAGCCCGTTTCTTTATAAGAAACACAATCTGACTCCATTTGGGATGAATCTGAAAACACTGTTTTATTACCGCTATGAATAATGCATGCGCGGTCATGGCGATCGTACCGTCAGCAGGACCGCCCGCCCCGTCCTTATCCACATTAAAACACGGCCGCTGGTTTTAATGTCTTATCCTAGCAGAATGAACGCAGCCCTAATCTGTGATTGTTCAGTCACTCACAGAGACCCTGCACGGCTCACAATGACTTTGCCGTCTCGTCCTGGGAGATCTAAACGAGGGAGCTGCACCTTTCTTTCTCCCTCTATCGGAGCGCTCTATTGTAGGAGCGTTTTAAAGGGGGATATTGGAAGCCCGCCCGGCTGAAGTGTTCTCCCGTTCCCTATTCTCCCGTCCTCCGCCTCTTTTGTAGGCTGGTAATTACGCGGCGCGAGCCTCTGTAATCCACGACTCCTTACACTCGTTCCTTTCATTCGCTCCTTTGGCACGCGAACACTGATTTATTCCCGCTTCTGCTCCTTTCAGACGTTACATCAGTTTAACTCTCAGGTTTAATACCCAGTATCCTAATCCCCATGGGGTCAGCCTACATTCCTTTCAGAAACCAACAGCTACTTATCTGCCCAGTCACTGCAGACTTCTATGACCACTGTGTGTGTGTGTGTGTGTGAGTATGTATGTGTGTATGAGTGTGTGTGTGTGTGAGAGTGTGTGTAATCAGTGTGTGTGTGAGTATGTATGTGTGTATGAGTGTGTGTGTGAGTATGTGTGTTAGTGAGTGTGTGTGTGTCTGTGAGTGTGTGTGAGTGTGTGTGTGTGTATGAGTCTGTGAGTGTGTGTGTGTGTGTTACTGCAAGGCTAGCTAGCGCATGGGATAAAATACCACTGGTGAGGGGAAGTCATGTGACCACTGTTATAAGGAAATGTTCAGAATGAGTCAGGTAAACAAAATGCAAACACACATTTTAAATAATACAAAAATGAATAAAAACAGTATTAATTAAAGTTTTCTTTTGAGGAAACACACAGCACACAGCAGGAACCCGCTTATAAACACGCATTGCTCTCTCAAACACCTCACTAACCCCTAACCCTCACCCTCACTAACAGCAATTATCTGATGTCAGAGGCCCGACAGAAACCCAGTTAATCTCAGAAATCACTACTGCACAGTGCTAAGGAATTACAAGTTTTGTTAAACAAATTGAATTTCACCTTAACTTAGTATTTCTCAAAGTAGCCGAATGTTTATGTTAATGAGGACAGGTCTCTGTGGGCGGGGCCAGACTCTGACAGGTTCCTGTGGGCGGGGCAGGAGCTGTCCACAGCCCACTTCCTGCACCACCTCCTGCACCACAGACAGGATTTATCTGCATTTGTCTCAAACCCTTCATGAGCAGATAGAGTGATTAACCTGGAACTGCGACAGAAATAAGCAGAGACACTTAACCTTAACCAATGAGCACATTACACGCACACACACATGCACCCACACTCACACACACTCACGCACACACACACACACGCACACGCACACACTCACGCACATGCACACGTACACACACGCACACGCACACACACGCACAAGCACACACTCACGCACGCGCACGCGCACACACAATCAAACTCACACACACAGGTGCAAACACACATTACACACACACATACATATGCACACACACACATTACACACATACGTGCAAACACACATTACACACGCACACACACACAGACACACACATGCAAACACACATTACACACACACACACATGCACACACAAACAGGCACACAAAGACACGTGTAAACGCACATTACACACACACACACACACAGACACACACGTGTAAACGCACATTACACACACACACACACAGACACACACATGCAAACACACATTACACACACACACACACACATATGCACACACAAACACACACACACACAGACACACACTCCACACATTCACCCTCAAGACATGAAGAGGTAACGTGACATTTATTTATTGAAGAAGAGGAAGAGGAGGAAGGTTAATGGGCTGTTCTTCAGACTTCCTCCTCTGCTGCCACCCCCCACCTCCCTCACCACCTCCCTCCAAATTTATGACCCGTCCTGACTGCACAGACATCACCATGGCGATGACCCAGAATGTTCTCCTGCACTACCTGCTGTTCTGATCTTCATGATCACTGTGCTTTATGATATGTAATAATCCACTGCATTTTCCAGACACTGTTTATGAATGTTTACCAGCCTGCAGACGGGCCAGGGTGAGATTTAATGTTACACGAATGCCAGTTAAGCACTGAGACACACATTAGCACTGCAGCAGTGTGCTTCACCAGTGCTCTCTGAGCGATGCCGCTCGCCTGAGTCTGCTGCCCTCTGGTGGTCATCAGGGGAACGCCACTCTCTCTACTGCAGAGTGGCCAAGCGAGGAACGTCCATCATATTTGCAGAGATCCGTTTAGATTTGATTCCTTGTTTCTGTTGATTTTTTTTTTTTTGCACTGGACTCAGACTGCTTGTCAGTTCGATGTTTATGGAAGGACTATCACACAGCTCCACAGATAACCCCCCCCCCCCACCCCGTCCCGCCCGCCCCCCCGGCCCCCCCTCGCTGGGGCTGCAGACTTAATCACATCTTCCCTGCGAGGGGAACCCTCATTTACCCCGACTCATTACCGGCTGAGACCCTGGAGCTCTGCCAGTTTCCCAGCTCCTCTTCACCATCTCTGTCTCTCTCTCTCTCCTTCAGTCTGTAGGTCTCTCTCTCTCTCTCTCTCTCTCTCTTCACCATCTCTGTCTCTCTCTCTCTCTCTTCACATCTTCTCTCCTCATCTTCTTCTCTCCTCTCTTCTCTCTCTCTCTCTCTCTCTTCCATCTCGCCTCCTCTCTCTCTCTCTTAGTCTCTGTCTCTCTCTCTTCACCATCTCTGTCTCTCTCTCTCTCTCTCTCTCTCTCTCTCTTCACCATCTCTGTCTCTCTCTCTCTCTCTCTCTTCACCATCTCTGCCTCACTCTCTCTCCTTCAGTCTGTAGGTCTCGTCTCTCTCTCTCTCTCTCTCTCTTCACCATCTCTGTCTCTTTCTCTCTCCTTCAGTCTGTAGGTCTCTCTCTCTCTTCACCACCAGAGTGCCTGGCGGCCCGGAACATTCCAGAACCCGTGATAAACATGAGTGCATGAACACTACACACACACACTACACACACTACACACACGCACACACACTACACACACACATACTGCACACACACACACTACACATACAGACACACTACACACACACACACACACACACTCTACACACACACACACTACACACACAGACACTGCAGACACACACACACGACACACACACACACTCATACACTACACACACATACACTGCACAGACACACTACACACACACATGCCATACACATGCATGCCACACACACATACACCTACTCACACACCTTCAAATAACACACATTTCAAATAAACACACACACCTTTATATGACACTGTCTGAATAAATGCCCCCATTTAAAAAACATCCTAATCTCACGTTAGCGTGAGGCAGGATGTGGTCTCTATCGCGGGTTAGCTTCTGAAATCAGAGCAGTGCAGAGGTCACGACCCACAGCCATTGCATCATGGGAACAGTAGCAGCGCAATATGCAGCTGGCAGGAAGTGGCGATGTTATAACATTGCCGGAACATTCCAGGAACACTGTGAGAACATCCTGGGTCAGCTGGGTTATCAGCGCTTGCCTCGTCGTGTTTCGGTTTGGGGACAGGAAAGAGTCAGAGGAACGTCTCTCCGCCCAGAGGGAAGAGAGAGACCGGAACATTCCGGATGATACTCTGCCGTTCACCAGATGGTGTGACGCTACATTCCAAACCGCGGGCGTGAGGCGGGGGAGAGGGGCGAGAGAGGGGCAGGAGAGAGGGGCGAGAGAGGGGCGGGGGAGAGGGGGGCGAGAGAGGGGCGGGAGAGAGGGGCGGGAGAGGGGGGCGGGACTCAGAGCAGACGGGGCTCACGCTGGACGTCCGTCCGCACATTCCTCCGCTCGGAGCTGGACGTTTGTTTACAGAAGCCGCCTGTGCCTGGCGAGCGTCAGGCTCTTATCTGAGCGCTTGTGCAATCAGAGGAGCGGTATAAACTGCCTGAGGGCTGTGGACCCCTCAGTCCAGCCCGCTGCACACCATGAGCCGGTCCCTGTGCGTCCTCCTCGCCGCCCTGTCGCTGATCCAGGGGACCCCCGCCATCCGGAGACTGCAGGGGAGCCCCCAAACTGCAGACCCGCGCAGCGCCCATCACCAGCGGCGAGCCGGAGGCGAGCTAACGGCACAGGCGGACGCGAGCCCCCGGCGGACCGAGACGGTCGCCGAAGCCCGCGTCCGAGAGACGACGGACGGCGAGGGCGCCGGCTCGGACCAGACGGGGCTCACGCCGACGCCGCCCACTTCTCCCCGGACAGACGGTTACGAAGCCGCCGTGCCTGGCGAGCGTCAGGCTCTTATCTGACGCTTGTGAACAGAGGACGGTAACTGCCGAGGCTGACCCCTCAGTCCAGCCCGCTGCACCAGAGCGGTCCTGTGCGCCCCCGCGCCCTGTCGCGATCCAGGGACCGCCAGCCACCCGGAGCTCAGGGGAGCCCCCAAACTGCAGACCCGCGCAGCGCCCATCACCACGGCGACCGAGGCAGCTTTAACCACACGGACGCCGAGCCCCCCGCTCTGGACCACACGGACGCCAAGCCCCCCGCTCCGGACCACACGGTCGCCGAGCCCCCTGCTCCGGACCAGACGGACGCCGAGCCCCCCGCTCCGAACCAGACGGACGCCGAGCCCCCCGCTCTGGTGAGTTCAGCCGGAATCGCCGCGATGCCGCCGGTCGTGGCGGGCCGTTCGCTCGAACGCGTCAGCGGGAGGACGGATCGCAGGCAGCCGGACGCTCCTTCCTGCTCCCGCTCTCCTGGCGTTCAGAACGGAAGGGGGAACTCAAAGCACCGGGCAGCAGCTGTATGTGATCTTATTTATTACATCATCAACATCATACGCTGTACACAGTACATGAACCAATAACCGCACGTCCCCCGAACCAGACCCCGCGCAAATGTGCTCCACTACAGCGCCTGCCAGGGAGCGGAGTCATTCAGAGTCGTTCCAGAGTCATTCAGAGTCGTTCAGAGTCGTTCCACAGGGCAGGTCCGTAGAAATAAAACCAGTGACTGTGGAGCACTGAGGTAAAAGATGCTGGAAAAGGAGAGCTGTTCATCTGAGCACAATGCAAGTCTTTTGGGGGAAAACTCCAGAAAATGTATGTTTGCACATGTGTTTGTCCGTGTATGTGTGCATGTGTGTGTTAGTTCTGTGTGTGTATGTGTGCATGGTGTGTGTGTGTGTGTGTGTGTGCATGGTGTGTGTGTGTGTGTTAGTTCTGTGTGTGTATGTGTGCATGGTGTGTGTGTGTGTGTGCATGGTGTGTGTGTGTGTGTGTGTGTGTGTTAGTTCTTGGCCTTGCCCTTCTTGGCTGGTAGCTGGCCGGTGGCCTCCAGGTGTTTGTTGACGAGCTCCTCCTGTGTGCTGGGCAGGCAGGGCTGGTACCTGCTGTACTCCATGGTGTACTCTCCTTTCCCCTGGAGCACACACAACCAGGAACGCAAACACACACACACATGCACACATGCACACACACCCACGTACACGCACACACACGCACCCACGTACACGCACACACACACGCACGCACGCACACACACCACAAGAGTTGCATTAGCATTAGCCTTCTCCAGGGCTACAGGGACACATCTGACCGTACACTAAACCCAACTACTTCTGCTATAAATGTTTAAATGCATTGGAAGCACATGCAGTGGCCATGACCATAGAAAAGGGTTAGTGGAGGCTGTAGTTAGTGTAGTGTAAAGGTGAGTGTGTAGCTGGTGTAGTGTGAAAGGGGTAGCTGATGTGTGTAGGCATGTAAGTGTGTGTAAGTGTGTGTAAAGTGTGTGAGGCGTGTAAGTGTGTGTGAGTGTGTGTAAGGTTTGTGTAAGGCGTGTAAGTGTGTGTAAGTGTGTGTAAGGTGTGTGAGGCGTGTAAGTGTGTGTAAGGTGTGTAAGGTTTGTGTAAGGTGTGTGTAAGGCGTGTAAGTGTGTGTAAGTGTGTGTAAGGTTTGTGTAAGGCGTGTAAGTGTGTGAGGTGTGTAAGTGTGTGTAAGGTTTGTGTAAGGTTTGTGTGAGGTGTGTAAGTGTGTGTAAGGTTTGTGTAAGGTGTGTAAGTGTGTGTAAGTGTGTGTAAGGCGTGTAAGTGTGTGTAAGGTTTGTGTAAGGCGTGTAAGTGTGTGGAAGGTGTGTAAGTGTGTGTAAGTGTGTGTAAGGTGTGTATGTGTGTAAGTGTGTGTAAGGTGTGTAAGGTTTGTGTAAGGCGTGTGTAAGGTTTGTGTAAGGTGTGTAAGTGTGTGTAAGGTGTGTAAGGTGTGTGTAAGGCGTGTGTAAGGTTTGTGTAAGGCGTGTGTAAGGTTTGTGTAAGGTGTGTAAGTGTGTGTACGTGTGTGTAAGGTGTGTAAGTGTGTGTAAGGTTTGTGTAAGGCGTGTGTAAGTGTGTGTAAGGTGTGTAAGTGTGTGTAAGGTTTGTGTAAGGCGTGTGTAAGTGTGTGTAAGGTTTGTGTAAGGCGTGTAAGTGTGTGTAAGTGTGTATAAGGTGTGTAAGGTGTGTAAGTGTGTGTGTAAGTGTGTGTAAGGTGTGTAAGTGTGTGTAAGTGTGTGTAAGGTTTGTGTAAGGTGTGTGTAAGGTTTGTGTAAGGCAGTCACTCACCTCTGTATTGGACCGCAGCTCTGAGGCGTACCCAAACATGTCATTCAGAGGAACCTGAGAAAGCAGAAACACCCCACTGTCATTATACAGGCGATCAAAATCACAATCTGAAGGTGCGGCTTAGTCTCGGAAGGACTACATTTGCATATCAGGCGTGAAGTACCTTCGCTGCCTCCTGCCCAGTGATGACGCCATGGCATAGTTAGCCCCAGCGTACTGCTGGAACTCATTAGGAGCCACAATCTCCACAGACATGATGGGCTCCAGCACCGTTATATCAGCCTTCTCCAGCGCTACAGGGACACAGTCACATTAGCATTAGCCTTCTCCAGCGCTACAGGGACACAGTTACATTAGCATTAGCCTTCCCCAGCGCTACAGGGACACAGTTACATTAGTATTAGCCTTCTCCATGGCTACAGAGAGAGTTACATTAGCATTAGCCTTCTCCAGCGCTATAGAGACAGTTACATTAGCATTAGCCTTCTCCAGGGCTACAGAGTCACATTAGCATTAGCCTTCTCCAAGGCTACAGGGACAAAGTTATGTTAGCAGAGACAGAGAGAGAGGGAAGGGGGGAGAGAGAGAGAGAGAGGGGGGGGGAAAGAGAGGGAAGAGGAGGGGGGGATGGGAGAGAGAGAGAGAGAGAGAGAGAGAGGGAGAGAGAGAGAGAGAGCAGGCTCACCCTGTTTCAGAGCTCCCTCTCCGGCTCTGATGAAGGAGACCTCGTTGGAGTCCACCATGTGATGAGCGCCGTCCTCCAGGACGAAGCGCACGCCCGAAATCTTGTGCCCCGTGAGCGGCCCCTTCTCACAGGCCTCCCTGAAGCCCTGTGGGGCGGAGGGAGGACACGCGCTCAAAATTAACCCCCGATTTCACACCCCTCTGCAGTTACTCCCCCAGGGAGAAAGCCCTGGGTAAGGGGTATCAGTGACCCCCTCCACCCCCCCCCCCCCTGCAGTTACTCCCCCAGGGAGAAAGCCCTGGGTAAGGGGTATTACTGAGCGGATGGCGGGTTACCTTTTCGATGGCGGGTATGAACTGCTTGGGTATGTTGGGGCCGATGGTCTGATCCACAAACTCCACCTTGGTGTTGCTCTCAGGGTCCAAGGGCTCCAGCACCCCGATGACCTTTCCATACTGCCCCGACCCCCCAGACTGCTTCTTATGAGTGAAGTCAAACCTGCAGCCGATAAACATGCAATCATCACCCGCCAGCAACAGTACGTACTGTACTTTAGACATGTAACAGTAAGTATTAAACTGTTAACTGACTGAATTTTTTTTCAAGGAGCAAAAAAAAAAACACGTTTCATCAACTTCATTAGACAGAATCAACTTCATCTGTAATGTGTTCACTGTCCACTAGAGGGCAGAAAGAGTGAAAGGAATTGAAGGAAGTGTGTCTCTTTAAAAGTGGGTGGCCCATTTAGTCTAACTCCAGTGAAAAACAGGAAGTGCTCTCTCTATCTCTCTCTCGCTCACAGGCTCAGGCTGTCTGTTTCAAACCAGAGAAACTCCAGCTGCCTTTCTGCTCCAGAGCAACAAGCTAACCCCTCGCTCTCCCCGCTCTCCCTCGCTCTCCCTCGCTCTCCCCGCTCTCCCTCGCCCCCCCGCTCTCCCTCGCTCTCCCCGCTCTCCCTCGCTCTAAACCAGCCGACTCCCAGAGGCACAGAGGGGGGGTAAAGTGCCCCCCCGCGCGTAAACGTCTGCACTCAGCCCAGCGCTGATCTCTGTGCTTCCGGACTCTTCTCTGTGTGACTCAGCCCAGCGCTGATCTCTGTGCTTCCGGACTCTTTTCTGTGACTCTCAGACGGGGCAGGACATGCCGGTGGTGCAGCTCGTCCCGGGGCACTACCCCGCCCGCAGAGCAGCCCAGGTGGCTCAGCACTACCTCAACACCCAGCACGGCTCCCCCTACAGGTGGCTGCAGGTGGAGAGGGTCCTGAGCGCCACTTCAGAGGTGAGAGCGACCGCACCGCCAACCTGTGCGCACCTGAACACACACCTGCTACAGCGCACCTGAACACACACCTGCTACAGCGCACCTGAACACACACCTGCTACAGCACACCTGAACACACACCTGCTACAGCGCACCTGAACACACACCTGCTACAGCGCACCTGAACACACACCTGCTACAGCACACCTGAACACACACCTGCTACAGCGCACCTGAACACAGGGTAACAGCACACCTGAACACACACCTGCTACAGCGCACCTGAACACACACCTGAAACAGAACACCTTTACAGGAAATATAACACCCGATGCCAAATAATTGTTTTACATACTTTATACAACACTAACACTTCTGAATATTACTGGTCATTCTCCTCCTATATGAAAGTGTGATGGGATGAGCCAGAGAGCGGTTAAAGAGTTTAAGACCTGACCCAGGTGTGGTTTAGGTTCACTAATCCTTCACTCATTACCTGTACTGGGCACAGTCATGCATCAGACACTAAGGGTCAGGTGTCGTGATATGAGCTGATATGGTTGTCAGGGTGACATGTTTGCTCTGTTATCTTGCTCTGACTCTCCTGTCTCTCCCGTTGGCAGGAAGTGGCTGATAAAGGAATGAAGTACAGTGTGACGTTCAGCGTGAAGGACGGGGTGTCTGAAGTGAGTCCCGCGCCCGCGCGGCGAGGAGCAGCCGCCGAGGCCGAGTCCGGCTTAGCTTCGGTTCTTTAGGTTTCGGTTCTTTAGGTTTCTGCTCTTTAGGTTTCTGCTCTTTAGGTTTCTGTTCTTTAGGTTTCTGCTCTTTAGGTTTCGGTTCTTTAGGTTTCTGTTCTTCAGGTTTCTGTTCTTCAGGTTTCTGTTATTTAGGTTTCTGTTCTTTCGGTTTCTGCTCTTTAGGTTTCTGCTCTTTAGGTTTCTGTTCTTTAGGTTTCTGTTCTTTAGGTTTCTGTTCTTTAGGTTTCTGTTCTTTAGGTTTCTGTTCTTTAGGTTTCTGCTGAAACACAGTCTGTCCTGACCGACGCAGATTCTGTGTGAATCTCAGGGCTCATGTCCCCACTGCCGGCGAATAGGAGCGCAGCCCCCCCAATGAGGGGCGTGGAGAGAGGCTCTGTGAGCTCTCAGTGCACTGCTCTGAGCTGTGTGTTTACACAGGGACCTGCTGCTGCTGAGTAAACATTCATTGTGTGAGTGTGTGTGTGTGCACGTGAGTGTGTGTGTGTGTGTGTGTGTGCGTGTGCGTGCACGTGAGTGAGTGTGTGTGTGTGTGTGTGCGTGTGCGTGTGAGTGTGTGTGTGTGTGTGTGTGTGTGAGTGTGAGAGTGTGAGTGTGTGTGTGTGTGTGTGTGTGTGTGTGTGTGTGTGTGCGTGCGTGTGTGCATGCGTGCGTGTGTGTGTGTGTGCGCGTGCATGTGTGTGTGCGTGTTACAGTCATGTATATGCTGGCTGTGAGGAGACTGCCAATCGCAGGCCTGTAAAATAATAATAATTGTTACACTCCTGCTCTATTTGAGCCCCCCAGCCTGGAGCTGCTGCTGGTAGCTCCCCCAGTTACACTCAACCTGGCGCATTAATCAGCTATTAATCTGTAACACTGTGTAACTATGGAGTATCTGTGTGACTGTGGAGTATCTCTGTGTGACTGTGGAGTATCTCTGTGTGGTTGTGGAGTATCTCTGTGTGACTGTGGAGTATCTCTGTGTGGTTGTGGAGTATCTCTGAGTGACTATGGAGTATCTCTGTGTGACTAGAGTATCTCTGTGTGGTTGTGGAGTATCTCTGTGTGACTGTGACTGTGTGACAGTGGAGCATCTTTGTGGGGTTGTGGAGTATCTCTGTGTGACAGTGGAGTATCTTTGTGTGGTTGTAGAGTATCTCTGTGTGACTGTGACTGTGTGTGACAGTGGAGTATCTTTGTGTGGTTGTGGAGTATCTCTGTGTGACAGTGGAGTATCTTTGTGTGGTTGTGGAGTATCTCTGTGTGACTGCAGCTCAAATGAAGGCCCAATGTGCTCCTACAGAAGTCTGCAGGCATGTGCTCTGCAGAGGTGATGTTCCCAGCCAATGAGGTGCAGTCCCTGCCCCTACAGGCCCCGCCCTCACAGGCCCCACCCCAGGTACACTGCTCCTGTGAGGACCTGCTCAAGACCAACACCACCGTGGAAGAGGGTGCTCTCTACCAGCATCTGAAGAGCAACGCCAGTGTCCTGGTGGATGCTCAATATATACCAGGTACACCTGCTACACCTGTCTTACCCTGCTACATCTGTCTCACCTGCTACACCTGTAATACCTGTCTCACCTACTACAGACATTTCCACACAGTACACACAGGGGGCGCTCACTTCACCATTACAGGCTTTAAATGCACACACGCTGATATTTACTATGAACATTATGCTAACCCACCCATCCACACACACACACACACACAGGATAAAGACTGTATCTGTGTTTATCTGCAGACAGCTAACACAGGATAAAGATTGTGTCTGTGAATGCTAATGTTTGTATGTTTGTGTGTGTGTGTGCGCGTGCGCGTTTGTGTGTGTGTGCGTGTGTGCGTGTGTGTGTGTATGTGTGTGTGTGTGTGCGCATGTGTGTGTTTGTCTGCAGACAGCTTTGGCTACATTGCTCCAGAGATGAGGCCCATTTGGCACCTGGGGGGCGCGGCCTCCAGCTTTGTGATGCTGAAAGAGTCCAACGAGAACACCCTGTACAACCTGGCCCAGCTGGCCAACGTCACACAGCTGGTGAGCAAGCTTTCAATGTGTCATACGGTACAGGTGAGCTCACCTTAGAATACGGTACAGGTGAGCTCTATAGATTATGGTACAGGTGAGGTCTATAGATTATGGTACAGGTGAGCTCTGTAGATTATGGTGCAGCTGAGCTCTGTAGATTATGGTACAGGTGAGCTCTGTAGATTATAGTACAGGTGAGCTCTATAGATTATGGTACAGGTGAGCTCTGTAGATTATGGTACAGGTGAGCTCTGTAGATTATGGTACAGGTGAGATCTGTAGATTATGGTACAGGTGAGCTCTGTAGATTATGGTACAGGTGAGCTCTATAGATTATGGTACAGGTGAGCTCTGTAGATTATGGTACATGTGAGCTCTGTAGATTATGGTACAGGTGAGCTCTGTAGATTATGGTACAGGTGAGCTCTGTAGATTATAGTACAGGTGAGGTCTACAGATTATGGTACAGGTGAGATCTGTAGATTATGGTACAGATGAGCTCTGTAGATTATGGTACAGGTGAGCTCTGTAGATTATGGTACAGGTGGGCTCTATAGATTATGGTAAAGGTGAGCTCTGTAGATTATGGTACAGGTGAGCTCTATAGATTATGGTACAGGTGAGCTCTGTAGATTATGGTACATGTGAGCTCAGTAGATTATGGTACAGGGGGTGAAACAACTGTAAGCATGGCATGGTAGATTAACATTATAGCCTTTCTAACTGTTATTATATTACATGTTCACTAGAAAACGACATTTAAAGGCGGTACCTATAGTTGGTCTCTAATCCTGTGTAATTACTGAGTGCTGACTCTCTGAAAAAATACGATGTCCTGACAGGAAAGCCAGAACGACACACTGCTGTTCCAGTTCCACGTCCTGCTCCATGAAATGGTGTCTCAGGTAAATCCACAAAAACAACTTAGCCTAGCGCTTCTGTCCCAGCTAAATGCTGGAGAACGCTCACAAAACTTCCTGAGTTTCACTGAGTCCTCTCCATTAGTACTGCTGAGGGCATTCAGCTTTCTTACAAATGCATGAGCTTACAGGAGGAGAAAAACTAAAACCTACAAATCAAACTGATACTCAACTCTGGAGATTATCAGTACTCAGCCACACGGAGATATACATTAGAATGAACCTTTCTGTATAAATGAATGTTATTTATGTGTATAATGAATGTGAGTGTGTGCTAGATGTGTTTATGTGTATAATGAATGTGAGTGTGTGCTGGATGTGTGTATATGTATAATGAATGTGAGTGTGTGCTGGATGTGTGTATATGTATAATGAATGTGAGTGTGTGCTGGATGTGTGTATATGTATAATGAATGTGAGTGTGTGCTAGATGTGTTTATGTGTATAATGAATGTGAGTGTGTGCTAGATGTGTTTATGTGTATAATGAATGTGAGAGTGTGCTGGATGTGTTTATGTGTATAATGAATGTGAGAGTGTGCTGGATGTGTTTATGTGTATAATGAATGTGAGTGTGTGCTAGATGTGTTTATGTGTATAATGAATGTGAGTGTGTGCTGGATGTGTGTATATGTATAATGAATGTGAGTGTGTGCTGGATGTGTGTATATGTATAATGAATGTGAGTGTGTGCTGGATGTGTTTATGTGTATAATGAATGTGAGTGTGTGCTGGATGTGTGTATATGTATAATGAATGTGAGTGTGTGCTAGATGTGTTTATGTGTATAATGAATGTGAGTGTGTGCTAGATGTGTTTATGTGTATAATGAATGTGAGAGTGTGCTGGATGTGTTTATGTGTATAATGAATGTGAGAGTGTGCTGGATGTGTTTATGTGTATAATGAATGTGAGTGTGTGCTAGATGTGTTTATGTGTATAATGAATGTGAGTGTGTGCTGGATGTGTGTATATGTATAATGAATGTGAGTGTGTGCTGGATGTGTGTATATGTATAATGAATGTGAGTGTGTGCTGGATGTGTTTATGTGTATAATGAATGTGAGTGTGTGCTGGATGTGTGTATATGTATAATGAATGTGAGTGTGTGCTGGATGTGTGTATATGTATAATGAATGTGAGTGTGTGCTGGATGTGTTTATGTGTATAATGAATGTGAGTGTGTGCTAGATGTGTGTATATGTATAATGAATGTGAGTGTGTGCTAGATGTGTTTATGTGTATAATGAATGTGAGAGTGTGCTGGGTTTTACAGGAGATCATCTCCTGGAAGCTGCAGGCCTCCTGGTGTCCAACAGAGGGAGTCAGAGTGCTCAGTGCCGAATGGCAGCCTAAATGCCACCACTGTGTAGTGCCTCCAACCAACACCACCCTCGCCACAACACCACCATCCTAACACCACCCTCGCCACAACACCACCATCCTAACACCACCCACACCCCAACACCACCATCCTAACACCCTCACCACAACACCACCATCCTAACACCACCCACACCCCAACACCACCATCCTAACACCTTCACCACAACACCACCATCCTAACACCACCCTCACCCCAACACCACCATCCTAACACCCCCCACACCCCAACACCACTATCCTAACACCGGCCACACCCCAACACCACCATCCTAACACCGCCCACACCCCAACACCACCATCCTAACACCCTCACCCCAACACCACCATCCTAACACCACCCACACCCCAACACCACCATCCTAACACCCATACTCTAACACCTCCATCCAAACACCCCTACCCCAACACCACCATCCTAACACCGCCCACACCCCAACACCACCATCCTAACACCGCCCACACCCCAACACCACCATCCTAACACCACCCTCACCCCAACACCACTATCCTAACACCGCCCACACCCCAACACCACCATCCTAACACCCATACTCTAACACCTCCATCCAAACACCCCTACCCCAACACCACCCCCAACCCAACAGCAACATTCTAATACCATCCCAAAAACATAATCGTAACACCAAAAGCTTAACACCACCACCCATGCCCAACATCACCATCCAAACAGAACCCCAACACCACCACCCCAACACCACCCATGCCCCAACACCACAAACTGAACACCACCCGCACCCCAACACCAACATCCTAACACCACCCCCACCCCAACACCAACATCATAACACCACTCCCACCCCAACAGCACCACCCCCAAACCAACAGCACCACCCCAACACCACCCAGTTTAACAGCATTCCTGCATGGCTACAATTTCACCTTATCATAACATAGTACAGTCACATGTGACCTAAAGCCTGTACATCGACTATGTATAAAAAACTACTCTGAAGGACCATAACCATCCAATAAACACCAGCACTGTGTATGAAAAGCAGAGCAGTGTGATCTTTATACAGTTACAACAGTGGCTGTATTTACTACACCACTGTAATAGTTCGCATGAAGAGCGTGTGTGTGTGTGTGTGTGTGTGTGTGTGCGTTTGTGCGTGTGTGTGTGTGTGTGTGTGTGTGGTGTGCGTTTGTGTGTGGTGTGTGTGTGTGTGGTGTGCATGTAGACCGTTAACTGAGTGTGTTGTGGGAGATGTGTGGTGAACTCTGAGTGTGTTGATGGCGACTGTGCTGGGTGACACTGAGTTGTTAACTGGGCAAGACTGTGCTTACACTCTGAGTGTGTTGAATGGGGCAGACTGTGCTGGTGACACTCTGAGTGTGTTAAATGGGGCAGACTGTGCTGGTGACACTCTGAGTGTGTTAAATGGGGAAGACTGTGCTGGTGACACTCTGAGTGTGTTAAATGGGGCAGACTGTGCTGGTGACACTCTGAGTGTGTTAAATGGGGAAGACTGTGCTGGTGACACTCTGAGTGTGTTAAATGGGGCAGACTGTGCTGGAGACACTCTGAGTGTGTTAAATGGGGAAGACTGTGCTGGTGACACTCTGAGTGTGTTAAATGCGGACGACTGTGCTGGTGACACTCTGAGTGTGTTAAATGGGGAAGACTGTGCTGGTGACACTCTGAGTGTGTTGAATGGGGAAGACTGTGCTGGTGACACTCTGAGTGTGTTAAATGGGGCAGACTGTGCTGTGACCTGAGTGTGTTAAATGGGGAGACTGTGCTGGGACTCTGAGTGTGTTAAATGGGGCAGACTGTGCTGGTGACTCTGAGTGTGTTAAATGGGGCAGACTGTGCTGGTGACACTCTGAGTGTGTTAAATGGGGAAGACTGTGCTGGTGACACTCTGAGTGTGTTAAATGGGGCAGACTGTGCTGGTGACTCTGAGTGTGTTAAATGGGGCAGACTGTGCTGGTGACACTCTGAGTGTGTTAAATGGGGCAGACTGTGCTGGTGACACT
Organism: Anguilla rostrata; assembly: GCF_018555375.3. Taxonomy (NCBI): domain Eukaryota; kingdom Metazoa; phylum Chordata; class Actinopteri; order Anguilliformes; family Anguillidae; genus Anguilla; species Anguilla rostrata. The sequence continues at coordinate 40,918,954 of NC_057944.1, forward strand.
CTGAGTGTGTTAAATGGGGCAGACTGTGCTGGTGACACTCTGAGTGTGTTGAATGGGGCAGACTGTGCTGGTGACACTCTGAGTGTGTTAAATGGGGCAGACTGTGCTGGTGACACTCTGAGTGTGTTGAATGGGGCAGACTGTGCGGGTTGCAGAACTTACGGAACAGAATTGGACACCGTCTCCCTGAAGGACACCTTCGGCCTCCCCAACACACAGGGGCAGTTATACTCCCTCTCCATTCTCTACAGAACACACACAGGGGCAGTTATACTCCCTCTCCATTCTCTACAGAACACACACAGGGGCAGTTATACTCCCTCTCCATTCTCTACAGAACACACAGGGGCAGTTATACACAGGGGCAGTTTACTCCCTCTCCATTCTCTATAGAACACACACAGGGCAGTTATACTCCTCTCCATCTCTACAGACACACACAGGGGCAGTTATACTCCCTCTCCATCTCTACAGAACACATGCAGGGCAGTTATACTCCCTCTCTTTCTCTACAGAACACACACAGGGGCAGTTATACTCCCTCTCCATTCTCTACAGAACACACACCGGGGCAGTTATACTCCCTCTCCATTCTTACAGAACACACAGGGCAGTTAACTCCCTCTCCATTCTCTACAGAACACACACAGGGGCAGTTATACTCCCTCTCCATTCTCTACAGAACACACACAGGGGCAGTTATACTCCCTCTCCATTCTCTACAGAACACACAGGGGCAGTTATACACACAGGGGCAGTTATACTCCCTCTCCATTCTCTACAGAACACACACAGGGGCAGTTATACTCCCTCTCCATTCTCTACAGAACACACACAGGGGCAGTTATACTCCCTCTCCATTCTCTACAGAACACACACAGGGGCAGTTATACTCCCTCTCCATTCTCTACAGAACACACACAGGGGCAGTTATACTCCCTCTCCATTCTCTACAGAACACACACCGGGGCAGTTATACTCCCTCTCCATTCTCTACAGAACACATGCAGGGGCAGTTATACTCCCTCTCCATTCTCTACAGAACACACACAGGGGCAGTTATACTCCCTCTCCATTCTCTACAGAACACACACAGGGGCAGTTATACTCCCTCTCCATTCTCTACAGAACACACAGGGGCAGTTATACACACAGGGGAAGTATACTCCTCTCATCTCTACAGAACACACACAGGGCAGTTATACTCCCTCTCCATTCTCTACAGAACACACACCGGGGCAGTTATACTCCCTCTCCATTCTCTACAGAACACATGCAGGGGCAGTTATACTCCCTCTCCATTCTCTACAGAACACACACAGGGGCAGTTATACTCCCTCTCCATTCTCTACAGAACACACAGGGGCAGTTATACACACAGGGGAAGTTATACTCCCTCTCCATTCTCTACAGAACACACACAGGGGCAGTTATACTCTCTCTCCATTCTCTACAGAACACACACAGGGGCAGTTATACTCCCTCTCCTTTCTCTACAGAACACATGCAGGGGCAGTTATAATCCTGCTTACAGAACACAGGTTCTCCGTACAGGTGGAGTACCTGAAAACAGATTTAGTCTCTGTGCAGGTGGCGTACCTGAGAACAGATTTAGTCTCCATACAGGTGGAGTACCTGAGAACAGATTTAGTCTCTGTGCAGGTGGAGTACCTGAGAGTAGACTTAGTCTCTGTACAGGTGGAGTATCTGAGGATAGATTTAGTCTCTGTGCAGGTGGAGTACCTGAGAGTAGACTTAGTCTCTGTACAGGTGGAGTACCTGAGGATAGATTTAGTCTCTGTACAGGTGGAGTACCTGAGAATAGATCTCCAGGTGCAGCTCTCCCATTCCGGAGATGATGGTCTCTTTGCTCTCCGTGTCGAAGTGAACTCTGAAGGTGGGGTCTTCCCTGGTGAAGCGGTTTATCCCCTTAGAGAATTTATCCAGGTCATTCTGGAGAGGAGAGGAGAGAGGGAGAGAGGAGACGGAGGAGAGGACAGAAGGGGAGAGAGGGGAGGAGAGAGGCAGAGGGAGGAGAGTAGAGAGGGAGAGAGGGTGTAATGAGAGGAAGTTAGTGTGTGTAAGAGGGTTTGGTGTCAGTCACACAGAAGACAGACTCACGGAGGGACCGTATCTCACTGATAAGACACACACACACACACACACACACACACAGCACAGGGGGACCCACCTTATTGGATGGCTTCACAGACATGGAGATCACTGGGTCTGGAACATGGATGGACTCCTGCAGGACAAACGGACAGAGAGCACACCGCCATTTAAACTCAACTGCCACAATGTCTGGCAGCGCAGCCTGGCCGATAATCAGGGGTCAGTGCAATCCAAGTGCCACAGGGCCTACTGCTTTTTCACCCCCCATCTGCAGCTGATGAGTATCTGGAAAGAGACGAGCCTGCAGGTGAGCAGCAGGCTCAGGTCACACAGACTGAATGGTGATGTAACTCAGAGGAAAGGAACCAATGTCCAGGCGGTGCTGCAGGGGTCCTGAAAGCCTGCTTCTGAAGGCAAACCGGGTCTCTAACAGAGTCTCATGTGACATGAGGACGGACGCGAACCCCATAACCATCATCAGGCCTGCCGGGGGGGGTTGCTAGGGGACGGAGAGGAGGGCGTTACCATGGAGAGGTTGGTGCTGGTCCGGGACGTGAAGGTGTCTCCACTGGCACAGTCGATCCCGAAAAGCGCACAGATGTCCCCCGCATACACCTCGTCCACGTCCTGCCCCCCCACCCAGAGAGAGAGAGAGGGCGTTAAACCAGCCCCCCGAAAACAGACACCACCCCCGCCCCCACCTCACCTGCTCCTCCGCCACTCACCTCCATCTGGTCGGCATGGAGACGCACCAGCCTCTGCACACGCACCCTCTTGCCTGTGCGCGTGTTGTAGATGTACTCACTCTTCTTCAAACAGCCCTGGTACACGCGCACGTAGGTCAGCTGACCAAAGCGCCCCGCCTGGGAGGGGGGAGGGGGGAGTTAGATGAATAGAAGAAGGGGGGGAGGGTTTTAGATGCACATTATGAATAAGAAGGGGGGGGGGGGGGTTGTAAGCATCCCGTATTGATAGGGAGGAGGAGGGGGTGGGGGGGGGGGGTTGATAGAGTCTCAGTATGATCGCTGGGGGGGCCGGAGAGGGTGAAGGGGGGGTCCCTACTAGTTGAACTCAGTAGAACAACGGTGTGGGTCTGGGGGTCGGCTTACCTCACTCCAGTTTGAACGCCAGACCCACAAACGGCTGTGAGGCGTCTCGCTCACACACACGACTCACGACTCTCTGGCTTCCCTGAAAACACACACAAACACACACACACATTACTGCGTTTACACACACACACACACACACACACACACACATTACTGCCTTTACACACACACACACATTACTGCCTTTACACACACTCACACACACACACACACACATTACTGCCTTTACACACACACACACACACACACTCTTACACACACACACACTACGCCTTACACACATGCCTTCACACACACACACCACACACAACAACTTACTGCCTTTACACACACCACACTCACTCACACACACACACACACACATCACCTACACACCACACTCACACCACACACACACACACACACACACACACACGCACACACACACACGCACACACACACACACACACACACACACACACACACACACACACACACACACACACACACACACACACGCGCACACACACACACACACACACACGCACACGCACACACAGGCACACAGGCGCACACACACACAGTGTAAGAGCTGTAGTGTAGTAGTACTCACTCCTGGTTGAGGGTGGCGTAGTTGTTGACCTCGGTGGGGTTGGGCAGGTACTCCAGAGCAGCGTCCAGTAGAGGCTGAATCCCCTTATTTTTCAGGGCGCTCCCCACCAGTACAGGGGTGAAGGAGCGCTGGATTGTGGCCCTGCGGATGGCCGCCTAGTGGGGGGGTTAGGGGTCAAGGGTCAGACAGGGCATTCTCAGCTCTATCTGTGCAAAACACCTGCAGCCGTGACCTCACAGACACACACAACTGCTGCCGTGACCTCACAGACACACACACTTGCTGCCGTGACCTCACAGACACACACACCTGCAGCCATGACCTCACAGACACACACACCTGCTGCCGTGACCTCACAGACACACACACTTGCTGCTCATGACAGGCTCGTCCAGAGTGGATAAAACAAACATTTTAAAATATTTTAAAAACCAACGGCGTCACATTTCTAATCATTAGGCATGTTGATCTACAGAAGACAGAGGAGCTCATGGGACACACTGCTCACGCTCAAACACTCAGTTCTGTCCGGGGCACGCACGCCCCAGACAGGAAGTGAGGTCACAGAAATGGCAGCGGTGAGGACACAGCCGTGACCCTGCATGACCTCTGCGTGACCTCAGACTGACCTTGAGCTGGTCGACGGTGGGGACCCTCTCCTCCAGGAACATCTCCCCCAGCTGCTCGTCCGCGTTGGCCACACACTCCACCAGCTCCTGCCTGCGCTCCAGCGCCTCCGCCCGGAACTCTGCAGGGATGTCGTCATAACGCACCGTCTGCCTGCCAGAGAAACACACACACCAGGATAAAACACACACACACACACACACACACCAGGATAAAACACACACACACACACACACACACACCAGGCTAAAACACACACACACACACACACACCAGGCTAAAACACACACACACACACACACACTAAAACACACACACACGCTCCCCGGCCTCACCCGAACGGGCCCTCGAAGTACAGGCTGCGCTCCTGGATGAGGTCGATGATCCCCCGCAGGTTCCCCTCCAGGCCCATGGGGATCTGCACCAGCGCCGCGTTGTGGTTCAGCTTGGTTCTGCCGCACACAGGACCATTAGTGACTAAAAGAAGCTAAAGACCAGCAGTCTGAGGCGTTAGTGGGAGCGTTAGCAGGAGCATTAGCAGGGGTGTTAGCAGCAGTGTTAGCAGGAGCATTAGCGGGAGCGTTAGCAGGAGAGGGAGCGTTAGAAGGGACGGGAGAGTTAGCAGGAGCATTAGCGGTAGCATTAGCAGGGGCGGGAGAGTTAGCAGGGGCATTAGCGGGAGCGTTAGCGGGGGCATTAGCAGGAGCGTTAGCAGGGGCATTAGCAGGAGCGGGAGCATTAGCAGGGGCATTAGCGGGAGCGGGAGCGTTAGCAGGGGCATTAGCAGGGGCATTCGCGGAAGCGTTAGCAGGGGCATTAGCAGGGGCATAGCAGGGGCATTAGCAGGAGCGTTAGCAGGAGCGGGAGCATTAGCAGGGGTATTAGCAGGAGCGGGAGCGTTAGCAGGGGCATTAGCGGAAGCGTTAGCAGGGGCATTAGCAGGAGCTAGCAGGGGCATTAGCGGGAGCGTTAACAGGGGCAGGAGCGTTAGCAGGGGCATTAGCAGGAGCGGGAGCGTTAGCAGGGGCATTAGCAGGAGCGGGAACGTTAGCAGGGGCGTTAGCAGGGGCATTAGCGGAAGCGTTAGCAGGGGCATTAGCAGGAGCATTAGCGGAAGCGTTAGCAGGGGCATTAGCAGGAGCGTTTGCAGGGGCATTAGCGGGAGCGTTAGCAGGGGCATTAGCGGGAGCGTTAGCAGGGGCATTAGCAGGAGCGTTTGCAGGGGCATTAGCAGGAGCGTTAGCAGGGGCATTAGCGGGAGCGTTAGCAGGGCATAGCAGGGCTTAGCGAAGCGTTAGCAGGGGCATTAGCAGGAGCGTTGCAGGGAGCATTAGCGGGAGCGTTAGCAGGAGCGTTTGCAGGGCTACGAAGCGTTAGCAGGGGCATTAGCAGGAGCGTTTGCAGGGGCATTAGCGGGAGCGTTAGCAGGGGCATTAGCAGGAGCGTTTTCAGGGGCATTAGCGGGAGCGTTAGCAGGAGCGGGAGCGTTAGCAGGAGCGGGAGCGTTAGCAGGGGCGTGGTCGTACCTCATCTGCTGCAGTGCACGGGTGGGGTTGGCTCCGAGGCGGTCCAGTTTGTTGATGAAGGTGAGAAACGGAACACCATAGCGCTTCATCTGCCTGTTGACGGTCATGGTCTGACACTGGACCCCACCCACCGCACACAGAACCAGAATCGCACCATCCAGAACCCTCAGTGCTCGCTCCACCTCGATGGTGAAATCCACGTGACCTGGGGGGGGGGAACGCAAGGCAGGGGGCCGAAAAAACCAAAATACCGTCAACATTAAACACAATACCGTCAACATTAAACACAATACCGTCAACATTAAACACAATACCGTCAACATTCAACACAATACCGTCAACATTCAACACAATACCGTCAACATTCAACACAATACCACCAACATTCAACACAATACCGTCAACATTCAACACAATACCGTCAACATTAAACACAATACCACCAACATTCAACACAACAGAGTGAGAGCCATTCAGCTGTGATCTCAGTACCTGGTGTGTCAATAATGTTGATGTTGTGCTGTCTCCACATGGTGTATGTAGCTGCTGATTGGATGGTGATCCCTCTCTGCCTCTCCAGCTCCATGGAGTCCATTATGGCTCCAACTCCATCCTTCCCTTTCACCTGAGAGAGAACAGGCCAGGCAGCAAACAGCTCAAATGCGCGGCTGCCTAAGCACAATGGCACGGCTCACTCATAAAACAGAATTAACCCAATGACTAATCGTGTTAACCAAAAGAGCGCATATTTATAAACCCGTTACCTCGTGCATCTCCACTATCCTGCCCGTGTAGTACAGCACGCGCTCGGTTAAGGTGGTCTTCCCGGAGTCGATGTGCGCGGAGATTCCGATGTTACGTATTCTCTCGTTCGGGACGGTGCCAGAGGAACACGTCCGACAGCTGTTCACCAGGACCTGGGGACAAAGAAAGCACACTTTACTAAAATAGTAATACTGCGCTTACACACAGCGGCATGACCTTTAATCCACTGCAAACATCCCACGACAAACATCAGTTTGAACCAACATTCCAGGATTTCTTCTCATCCTTGACCCAGTATAATCTGGCCTTGTTAGATTTCATTTATTATCTTTAAATATAGCAAGGCAGTAAAGGACAGCTGTGGGCTTACAACAGACAACCAAGACCAATGACAGGCGCAGACCTCAGCGGAAAACGCAGAAACAATGTTGTCGAAAATCAGAGAACGATATTAACACGACCATTCCAAGTTGGTTCTGATTATTCCAGCTTTCAGGTGCCAAGTAATAAAAAGCTATTTTTCTTTTCTGTAAAAGGGCTGTAGACTCTAAAAAGTAACACGTTACTGGAGTGAAGCTCGTGATTAGTAGAACTCCACTTCAGGCCAGGTAAGATGGTTTTGTGAACGACAAACAAGATCAGTGTGTTCAACAGAAAAACTATTAAGCTAACAGTTGCCATGGCATTGGAGCAACCGTCATCGAAACAGCTGGATTTACCAGCTGGATCCTTTAAATAAAAAGTTAAAGAGAGGACGACTGCATCTCATTTTCAAGTAACCTCGATAAATAGCTGGACACCTGTACTACAAGCCAGAAAACCCCTTACCTTGATAGCCAGCTAGCTGTAGCAAGCTACACAGCTAAACATTCTTAACCCTCCTGTTATGTTGCGGGTCAAATTGACCCTTTTAAAGTTTGAAAATCTAGGAAAATACTAAAATATTTTTCAGTATGAAACTTCTTCTACTGGCCTTAATTAGTGTAATCAACATTTTAAATGAAAATGGTTCATTTCATGTATTTGCAAACCCCCCCTGTATGGGGATTGACCCGGGAACATTTTTGCTGTACCTAAAAAATGAACAGAACAGGAGGGTTAAATCTAAATTTGAAACTAAATTGTCATTTTGCTAGAATGTAGTACATACCCAAATGGCAAATACGTTTAGCTAGCAATAATGTCGTAATCCGTTTACCATAGCAATAGTTAGTTGGTGACAACTGTGGCCAGCACAGCTTAACTCAACCCATCCACTGACAGATCACTGACAGCGCCGCTTACCAAGCCGTAAGAACAACACAACATACGAAAGGAGGTGAACACAAAATCAGCGTTTTATCTTACCTGTTTTAAAGTTACTGTTGCGGGGTTCTTTAAGTGCTTTTGGCTCAAAATCAGTCCTGCTTTTAAAAGCCGCATTTTGATGGTCCGGGCTGGAAATATTTGCACCCCGTTCACTTGGACAGCCTGTGAAAGTCACACGCCGGTTCGTTGCGAAACACTACTTCCGGGCTACGGAAAGGCAGAAGGATCAAATACAACGGCCCTCCGGACAATGAATTTACTCACGCCTGCGTAATAGCGACTTCGTGTGGATGGGCGGACATTATGACAAGCTGAGCGGTAAAGTTATTTACAGAACGAACTGACGTCGTCTTCATGTTTCCTCACGTGCACTTCGTTGGCCAGATTTAGCATTTGAAGTCATTCCTCATAATTTGTTAAATAGAAGTTAGATGAGCATTATGTTCCATGGTTCAAACAATCCTGGTGGTGGTTTATATTTAGGGAAGATCATGAAAACGAGTAGCTTCTATGTAGGCTACTTCTCGCCAGGCCCGGATCTAGACTGCTCAGATTGGGGGGGCAATTAGAAATTTGGGGTGGGCACACAGTGGGCTATACTACAGTGTCGAGCTGTTTTCCTGGTGTTTTCGGTACTAGCTCGGATTAAACGAACAAGACGTATTGTTGGTTGGGATGGTGCACTATTATTCAGATATATATGATTTTCAGCAGCAGGAACTACACTGCTGACTGCACTGTGGTGGTGCGAAGTGGGCAGGGAAGGTGTACAGGGATGCAAACTGATCAGGGGTGAAAAAGGTGACAAAGATGCAAACCCCCTAGGTGGGTCCGGGGGTATGCCCCCCCGGGAAGAAAAGTTTTTAAATATCAGCTTTAAAATGTGGATTTACAATCGATTGTAGCATGAGGATATAGAGAAAAACTCACCCTAGAATTAATGTAATCTTACTGCTACAAAATTAATGTAAAGGGGGACATCAGTTCAGGGCACTTAAAAAATAAATAAATAAACAGTCAAGAGAGTCCAGAGCCGTGTCCAAAATTGGCGCAGAATAAAGTTGACCAATTGGGTGGGCACAGCAAAGATTTAGGCGGACATTGCCCATCCCTGCCCACCTCTAGATCTGGCCCTGCTTCTCGCTGGACGAGCGCTGGACAAAGCAGACGGTATAGGAAGGATGAGCCCGAATGCTGCGTTTGCACCGTAGTGTGATTAGTTTTTTATTAAATCAAATAGTGAGTTTTGAGCGTTTACGACTCTCCGTCATGGTTATAAACCTCCTAAAGCATTTATTTTCGTGTTTTGGGTATGTCTGTCCATACTTGTCAATTTTTATGTAAATGTGTAATGTCTTTGAATTTATTATTTATTAAGTTTATTATTTAACACCATAAGCTGCACTTTAAAAAGCCCATTCCTGTCAGGTGACCTACGAGTAAATGATGAGCGGACGGAAAAGTCATAGGATGCCTCCAAAGTTACACCACAACTGATATGTGGCACTACTGTGACTGGTACTGGGGATAATCTCAGCAGACTGACTCATACTCCTTATATTTAGAAAAGCCTTTTAAAGGTAAACGGAATATTACACAAAGTAATGAATCCTCCCTTTCACACGTCATCAGAATTCCCCAGCCACCCAGGCAAATATCTTATTTTTAAGTGCTAATCTTCTATCCCTGAATATTACAGTAGGCTGTTTTGTAATTTATGTGCATTTGTTGGATGTTGAAATTCTCTTGATCGCCTTCTATATCCTATACAGAGGGCGATTAAGGTATCAATCTATGTTTAAGTACCGTGTACGTGATTAAAACACAGGATCACTTCATAACAGCTGAGAGGGACACATTAGACTTGAACAAAAATTGAATCCAAAAATACTGTTGTTTCCAAGTGTGTGGCTGAGCGTGTGTGTCTGTGTGTGTGTGTGTGTGTGTGGCTGAGCGTGTGTGTGTGTGTGTGTGGTGTGTGTGTGTGCGTGTGTGGCTGAGCGTGTGTGTACTGTGTGTGTCTGAGCATGTGTGTGTGTACTGTGTGTGTGGCTGTGTGTGTGTCTGTGTGGCTGAGCATGTGTGTACTGTGTGTGTGTATGTGTGTGTGTCAGTGTCTCTGATGCAAGTCATTCCTCCAACTCGATGTGTGGTACAGATGTAGCCACGACGCACCCAATCACACACCCACACAGAACGAGAACAGACCACACACACACACACACACACACACACACACACACAGAGACTCTACTGATGAGAATTCTGTCCCTGCTTGAATTTAAACCCATTTCTAGCAACAGGATTTTTATTTGACCATGCATTTCTTTTCAAAAAACACTTCTTGGATTTCATTCAAACATCTGAGCATTTAAACAAGGAAAACAGCCGAAGAGTTGCCCTCAAACCCAGTAACACTGGGAATGAAGAGAAATGAGAAACATCTGACAGAAGGGAATATAAAAAGGTTTTCATTTTCGTTTTTACAAAGGTAACTTACAGCAGGAAAATATTTTAAGAATCATGCCAACTACACATAAAACATGTACAGGCATGGTTAACCTAAGTTCATTTAGGAGCTATAAACTATCTAAAGGGAAATGTAACCAGCACTGATGAATTTCATACAACTGAAACACACAATACAATAACAATATACAACATAAGCACACAACCTGCTTCAGCTCCAAAGCATTTCTGCATGTCTGTTTTATTGTACCATCCAAATGTACAAATCACATGTATTACTTACAAATAGAGTGCCAAGCTGTGTTGCTTTTCTGAGTTATGTTTGCAGGTTTCTCTCTGTCCACATCTTCAGGTGAGAAGATGATTCGTACGATCACTAAGGTAAGAAGGCCTATAATCCTACTGTCTCTACAGCACTAAAAACCAAGAATGAAGCATGAAGCCTGAAGCCTGAAGCCTGAAGCCTGAAGCATGAAGCCTGAAGCATGAAGCATGAAGCATGGATCTCAGACTTCCTGGAGCAAAGCTCTGGGTCGAGGGCAGAGTGTAGTGTGTTGGGGCGGGGCGGGTGCGTGGACAGGGTAGGTGGGGCAGGGCGGGACAAGAGTAGGACAGAGCGGCAGGACCGTGTGTGTGGTGGGGTGGGGCGGGGCGGAGCGTGGTGGGTGGTGTGGGGGAGGACAGGTAGGATGGGTGCGGGGGGGACAGGGTAGGATGGGGCGGGGCTGGGCGGGACAGGGTAGGATGGGGCGGGGCTGGGCGGGACAGGGTAGGATGGGGCGGGGCAGGACAGGGTAGGATGGGGCGGGGCGGGGCGGGGCGGGGTAACGCAGGAACACTAGAACGCCGCTTCCTCCTGCGAGCTCAGGGCTTCTGCGGGTCGCTGAATTCGGGTCTTTTCCCCTCAGCCTTCAGCTTCAGCTTCTCCCTGGAGAAAGACCACAAAATCGACCAATCAGATCGCCTGCTGATTGTTATAACTATCATCACTTATTTCTATAATCATTTTAAACAGCCAATCTAGCTATAAGGGTTGTGTATCACCTTAAATGCAGCACATTCTTTCTTGAATTGAACTGCTAACAATGTTGCATTGCACGCCCCAGGGAATAAAGAAAATAGATAAATTAACTACAAAAACTGTGATAGAAAACTATAAAATAATAAATATACATCCTCAACAAATTCCCTTACCCAGAATGACACACACAGAACGCATTTTTACAAACAATACATTCACACAGCAGGATATTTACTGAAGCTACTCAACTATAACTCCTAGCTTAAAAATACACTGGCAGAGCCAAATCTGGGATTTGAACCCGTAACCTCCAGGTACACGCCCAGTTCCCTAACCACTAGAACATGGCACCACCCGTGTTACTCAGCAACACACTGTTTAGCGCCTGTGTCTCTGTCTCTGGTCACTGGAGGGTTTGATCACAGGAAGTACTAAAGCCTGACCACAGGAAGTACTACAGACTGGCCTGATGGCTGAGACTGAGGGCTCATTCCAGTCTCTTATTGTGACCTCTTTGCATCTTTTCCTCACATCCTTTCCCTCCGTACCTCCAGCAATCGGAGGACGCAAGGAAAGGACGCGGAGTTGGAGGGTTTGGAGGAAACGTGCAGAAGGCAAATGGAACGTCCTAGTTCAGTCAAGTGTCAGTCTGAAGCCATGTCAGTCACAGACGTGGCAGATGGGGAGAGGTGGATCAACAAACCGGTCGATACTTCCAAAGGATGCTCTTGTGTCTCCTTGCTTAAGCATCCTTCGGGAGCCTCCTAGCTCCTCGCTCCTTTAAGGAGCCTTTAACGGGTTGGAATGTCCTTGAAGACGGCGGGCCTCGATAGATAGGCGGGTCATTCGAGGACCGAGGAGATGGGGACGGATTAAATAAGCGAGCGGAATGGACCTCATGTTTCCACTTCAGTTTTCAGTAACGGGCGTCTCTGGGGCGACGGGAGTTTCCAAGATTCAAACATCCAATGAAACTGTAATTTCCAGAAGCTCCATAAATTTGGAAAGCCAGTGTTAAGAGTATAGAGTGGACCATCTGGCTAGTCTCGACAGTCTGTGATAGGCAGCAGGTGTGTCGGGGTCATGGGGTCATGGGGTCGGCGACCTGGCTGACCTCCGGGCCAACTGGGGGGCTGCGATGGCGGCTCGGTGGGCAGCGCGAGGTTTGGGGGCCTCCAGGCGGGACAGGGGGGCCGGGGGGCAGAACCGGGACACCTCCCTCTGCCACTCCTCATCGAAGGACTGCGCCTCAGCTGCCAGGGCAGAGGGCAGAGGTCAAGGGTCAGGGGTCAGGCAGAGTTTGGGTACTGCTCTGTAGGGTACTACCAAGTTCTGTAGCTTTGTGTGTGCGTGTCTGTGTGTGTGTGTGTGAGTGCGTGGGTGTGTGTGTGAGTGTGTGTGTGTGTGTCATGTGTGTGTGAGAGTGTGTGAGAGTGTGTGTGTTTGCATGTCTGTGTTTGTGTTTGTGTGTGTGTGTGTGTCTATGTGAGTGTGTGTGTGTGAGTGTGTGTCTACGTGTGTGTGTGTGTCTATGTGTGTGTGTTTGCGTGTGTGTGTGTGAGTGTGTGTGTGTGTGTGTCTAGTGTGTGTGTGTGGTGTGTGTGTGTGAGTGTGTGTGTGTGTGTGAGTGTGTGTGTGTGTTTGCATGTCTGTGTGTGTGTGTGTGTTTGTGTGTGTTTGTGTGTGAGAGTGTGTGTGTGTGAGTGTGTGAGAGTGTGTGTTTGCATGTCTGTATGTGTGTGTGTATGTGTGTGTGTGTATGTGTGTGTGAGTGTGTGTGAGTGTGTGAGTGTGTGGTGGTGTGAGTGTGTGGAGTGTGAGTGAGTGAGTGTGAGTGGAGTGTGTGTGTGTGTGGGGTGTGTGTGTTGTGTGAGTGTGAGTGGTGTGAGAGGGTGTGTGAGTGTGTAGAGTGTGTGTTGCATGTCTGTAGTGTGTGTGTGTGAGTGTGTGAGGTGTAGTGTGTGTGTGTGTGTGTGTGTGTGTGTGTGTGAGTGGTGAGTGTGAGGTGAGGGAGTGTGTGTCTGTGTGTGTGAGAGGTGTGTGAGAGAGTGTGTGTGAGTGTGAGAGTGTGTTTGCATGTCTGTATGTGTGTGTGTATGTGTGTGTGTGTGAGTGTGATTGTGAGTGTGTGTGTGTGCGTGTGTGTGTCTGTGAGTGTGTGTGTGTGTGTGATGTGTGTGAGTGCGTGTGTGTGTGTGTGTGTGTGTGTGAGTGTGTGTGTGTGTGTGTGTGTGAGTGTGTGTGAGTGTGAGTGTGAGTGTGTGTGTCTGCGTGTGTGTGAGTGTGTGCAGGCTCAGGCCATGTGTTCGTACTCTCGTCCATGTTGTGGAAGTCCTGGTTGAGCTCTCTCTCTCCGGTCCTGGTGTTGTGCTTCTTCTCCATGATGTGGCCGCGGTCCTGGATGTGGTGCCCGATCGCCATCTTCTGCACCCCGGACTCCGAGTCCTTCAGTGCTCGCCGCGTCTCCTTAACCTGCACGGGGCACACCCCAACACGGGACACACCCCAACACCACACGGTCATAATGCCATTCAGCACAGGGGTCGCCTGACCAGGCCACACCCCCTACTGCACATACCCTGCCCCCACTGCCCTGACCCCACCCCTGCTACACCTACCCCACCCCCACTGCACTTACCCCACCCCTGCTGCACCTACCCCACCTCCACTGCACCTACCCCACCCCCACTGCCCTGACCCCACCCCCACTGGCCTGACCCCACCCCCATCACATCTACCCCACCCCACTACACCTACCCCACCCCACTCACCTGCCCATCCGCACCTTACCCACCCCCACTGCCCTGACCCCACCCCCAATGCACTTACCCCCCCAGGCGCGCGGCGCGTTTGGCTGGAGGCCTGGAACACCTTGGCTGGCTCGTCCCCGGTCTTAGAGTAGGTCATCACCGAGGAGGAGCTGAAGGAGTGGGCGTTGGGATCAGCTGACAGGTTCTGCTGAAACACACAAACGCACACGTTAGTGTTAAAGCCAGCAGAACCATGCTGCTGTGCGTACGTACAGACAAACCACAGACAAACTACAGACAGACGTACAGACAGACATACAGGCAGCCATACAGACAGACACATACAGACAGATGTACAGACGGACTGAGACTCACCATGTCTCTGTGCAGGTTCTCCATCCTGCTCCTCATCCCGCTCATCATGCTGTCCATCGTGTGGAAGGGGCTTCTGAAGAGGTCCATGCCCTGCAGAGAGGAGGCAGAGCACACAGCTCTGAACAACAAAGCCTACAGGATCTACTGCTCAGTGCTGCCTGCAGCCTCACAGGGCAGTGAGCAGTGATAGCCTGGGCTCTGTGCTGAATAGACACAGGGCAGTGAGCAGTGATAGCCTGGGCTCTGTGCTGAATAGACACAGGGCAGTGAGCAGTGATAGCCTGGGCTCTGTGCTGAATGGACACAGGGCAGTGAGCAGTGATAGCCTGGGCTCTGTGCTGAATAGACACAGGGCAGTGAGCAGTGATAGCCTGGGCTCTGTGCTGAATAGACACAGGGCAGTGAGCAGTGATAGCCTGGGCTCTGTGCTGAATGGACACAGAGCACTGAGCAGTGATAGCCTGGGCTCTGTGCTGAATGGACACAGGGCAGTGAGCAGTGATAGCCTGGGCTCTGTGCTGAATGGACACAGGGCAGTGAGCAGTGATAGCCTCAGCAGGGTTATAGGAGGGTTAGGAAGAGTCTGGCATCTGATGAAAGTAATTATCAGGAATAAATACTGGGCAGGAATAATGCAGGGGGGGATTATCACGGCATGGGGGCTAAGTTTAGCACCTCTGAGCATCCCGACCATGAGGCCCCCAAACAGAACAGACCAGATAACCCAGTACAGACCTGCACACTGTGCTCTTAACACAGCACAGACCTGCACACTGTGCTCTTAACACAGTACAGACCTGCACACTGTGCTCTTAACACAGTACAGACCTGCACACTGTGCTCTTAACACAGTAAACACCTGCACACTGTGCTCTTAACACAGCACAGACCTGCACACTGTGCTCTAGCATAACACAGTAAAGACCTGCACACTGTGCTCTTAACACAGCACAGACCTGCACACTGTGCTCTAGCATAACACAGCACAGACCTGCACACTGTGCTCTAGAATAACACAGTAAAGACCTGCACACTGTGCTCTTAACACAGCACAGACCTGCACACTGTGCTCTTAACACAGCACAGACCTGCACACTGTGCTCTTAACCCAGTACAGACCTGCACACTGTGCTCTTAACACAGTACAGACCTGCACACTGTGCTCTTAACACAGTACAGACCTGCACACTGTGCTCTTAACCCAGTACAGACCTGCACACTGTGCCCTTAACACAGTACAGACCTGCACACTGTGCTCTAGAATAACACAGTAAAGACCTGCACACTGCGTTCTAGAATAACACAGCACAGACCTGCACACTGTGCTCTTAACACAGTACAGACCTGCACACTGTGCTCTGGAATAACACAGCACAGACCTGCACACTGTGCTCTTAACACAGTACAGACCTGCACACTGTGCTCTAGCATAACCCAGCACAGAGTATTTGCCCTCCACAGACAGGAGGACAAGCGCAGATAAACCAGCCATTCGTAAACTAACCAGACTAAGCACTTTAAACTGGTAAACACTGAGAGAGAGAACAGGGTACAGCCAGAGGTCAGAGGTCAGAGGTCATGAGAGCAAAAATATCCAATAAGCTCTGCCCCTTTTACTCACAACACTGGAACACCAAATCTGTCAGCCAATCAGAACATATGGAGTTAAGTGGAAGGCAGGCCATTGGTGGGTTTGAGCTGAATTCAAGCTCTGTAACAGGTGACTGGTGGGTTTTAGAGAGGACAGTGTCAGTGTAAAAATAGCTCTCTGGGTAAAGATAACCACATTCAGTGTTCAATACGGTAACAATGTTCAGTGTTCAGTGCAGTAACGGTGTTCAGTGTTCAGGGCCAGTGCAGTAACCGTGTTCAGTCCTTGGTACTCATTTCTAAACCACACTCCCCAAGATGAAGACACACCCCTTACCATGTGGTCCTGTGGCAAGGCCAGGCTGGAGCTGGGCTCGCCCTGACTGGGCCTGTGGCCCCGCCCATCGGTCAGGCGGGGCGTTGGGTCCTGCCCAAAGGGCTCGGAGAAGCTGCGCATCATCTGCCGCACGCGCTCATTATGCGCCCGGAACGGATCCCTGGGGGCCACAACATTCCGCTCAGCACCGCACGCGGCTCCACACTCAGTCACCCCAAAACTTCAGCACACCTCACATCTCAGCACTGATAGTACTCAAACATTCAAACACTCCACATCTCAGCACTGATAGTACTCAAACATTCAAACACACTCCACATCTCAGCACTGATAGTACTCAAACATTCAAACACTCCACATCTCAGCACTGATAGTACTCAAACATTCAAACACTCCACATCTCAGCACTGATAGTACTCAAACATTCAAACACTCCACATCTCAGCGCAGAAAGTACTCAAACATTCAAACACACTCCACATCTCAGCGCAGAAAGTACTCAAACATTCAAACACACTCCACATCTCAGCACTGATAGTACTCAAACATTCAAACACACTCCACATCTCAGCACTGATAGTACTCAAACATTCAAACACACTCCACATCTCAGCACTGATAGTACTCAAACATTCAAACACACTCCACATCTCAGCGCAGAAAGTACTCAAACATTCAAACACACTCCACATCTCAGCACTGATAGTACTCAAACATTCAAACACACTCCACATCTCAGCGCAGAAAGTACTCAAACATTCAAACACACTCCACAACTCAGCACTGATAGTACTTAAACATTTAAACACATTTCAATAAAAAAGAGTTTACCTGGAGGAGCTACAGAGAGAAAGAGAGAGGGGGGAGAAACAGAGAGAGGGAGGGAGGAGAAACAGAGAGAGGGAGGGAAGGAGAAACAGAACAGAGTTCAGGAATACTCCCAGCAGCTCAATATCACTTCGATCACAGCAGGTTTTGAGAGGACCCAGGGATTATCCCGCCTGGGTCACATCATCACATGGTTAAACACTTTAACCAATCAAGTAAGACTCCTGCAGATCACTGACAATTTCAAAAGAAACATTAACAATATTCACCAGTTTTAGTTGAGAATGTCAGGGATCTGCACAGAACTGCACACTGTGCACAGCGAGTTTTTTGAGGAGATGTTAGAGCAGCAGATCGGGGCCTGAACTCATTCATGACACCCCCCCCCCCAGCCTGAAGTCTGCCAGTCAGAGTAAACCGGCCGGAGGTCAGCGGTCTCATTTCAGGGGTCACACAAATGCTGTACTTTTCTGCTGTTAATGTTTAGTCATTATTATTATTATTATTATTATTATTATTATTATTATTATTATTAAGCAAACATGGGCGGAACTGTTATAGGCTTGTACTACCGTCTGCCCTTCCGAGCTCGCGCGAGTTCTGTCCGTCTGTCAGTGAGTTTGTCGCTCGCAAGTGGTGTTTTGGTAACTTTAGCCGTCATTCTGAGAGAGACACGCTGCCGATTCGCCGAGGTAACCCGGCCAAAATAGCTGCGTGAAAACTTGAAGCACAATTGCAATGTGACTCCCGGAATAACGGGAGTTCAGCGCGGTCAGCGGCACAGCGCGCGATGTCACACGCGTCCGGCTCTTCAGGGCGTAACATGACCGTGCCAGCGCACCTCGCCAAGAAGAAGCTATCTATACCTCAGCCGTGCCAGTGCCCGCTCATTACAAAACACAACATAGATCCACTTCATTATTTTTTAAAATTACTGTGGCCGTTTTCCACGAGAAAACACCTGTTAAAATGGGACAGTAAAGGTTGTCTTGGCTTCCACGAGCCGTCAGGCTGAGTAATGATCTCTGCTGGAGGAGTTATATTTAACGCCAAACAAACTTCACGCTGGCTGGGCTCATCAGTAACCTAGATACTGTAACATAGAGGAAATTTTAAATAGTGCAATTTTTATGAAACGAAATAGGCCTATATGGTAAAGCCCGTTTTATTTCTGTCATAACAAACCGAAAAAGTGTAACCTCTCATGTCAGCTTGATGTCTTAAAAGTTCTGGAAATAACTAAAATAGACTACTGAACCAGTGTACAGTAGCTTAGTTACCCAGCTCGCTAGTACTAGTGGGCAAAAATAACCGTAACGTGTAGCACTAGCCGACTACAAATTCGTGATATTAATCATTCAGCAACATTAGTCTAACAGACAGTTCCACGTTCTGCAGATATCTAACGTGGATATATCGACAGGTTATTGAAATATCAATTCAGCTCAGAAAGCTGCGTATAAACGGGGACACAAGCCTAGCAATAAAAGAGAGACAACCTGTACGGATGGCTAGTATAATTTAACTATAAATCAATCGCCCGTTCAATCATTCATCTAAACGACCTAATGCAAATGCAGTCTTCCCCGATTTAAAAGGTTGACGTTTAGCACTATTTTTTTAATTTGAAAACATTGGTAGAAGACACGAGGTTAGACGGCAACGCAATGAAAATTATTTTGATTAAAGTAAGACATCAGACTAAACACACTCAAACTGCGTAGTCAAGACACGATAGAGAATTTACTCACGAGAAGAATGGATCTTCGTCGAACTCCCTGAGAAGGCTGTTAAACATTGTCCCCCCAGTTTCAGTCGGCGCCGCTGCTACAGACTTCTGCTTACTCCTGCTGTGCCCCTTCCACGCGTGTAGCACAAACCCGCAACGCAAATGCCAGAGCGCAGTCACCTGACCCGCGGCCGGCCTCCCGATTGGCCAGTTATTCGGGGAAAGTCGCTTTTAATTACAGTGTTGTCATTCCGGTGTCATGGTAACGGCAGCATTTAAAGTTCCTGAAAATTCTAGAGAATTCAAAGATGTCCATTGATTTTTCTTAAAGTACGATGACCTAATTAGGCGTACGAGTTATTTCTCTGCATTTTAGATTATTATGAGCGCCATTTTTAAACATCGCGGTATCCACATTTATAAAGATTGCGTTCAAATTTCACAGATCAACAGGGCATTTATTCATAGTATTTGTGCACAAAATTGGACATGGATTTAATGTTTTTGATTAGCTAGTCATGCGGTTACAGAAATGTAGTTATTATATGGAAATCAAATTATCACTTGATTTATCTTGCCTTGGGTCGTCCTCACACAGCACATGACAGTAAGAAGCACATTCAATATTTGAAAATTACTGGTCAGCTACAGTAATACACACACACACACGTGAATGTAAGCTGTCCAAATAGCCTTACTGTAAATATGTTCATTGCTACTGATGGTAGATCCAGATTACTATTTAGCCAGAGTTTTTTTTATTATTTGTTTTTATATTGGATTTCATACTTCATTTTTATTTTCTAGCAAGGTACAAACTATGGATTGCACTGAACCCTTGAGTTACATGTTCATTCTTCCTCAGTTTACAATAACCTTGTAACGACAGTATAATAATGCCAGGTGGTTTACAATGATTTACAATAAAAGTTTCTAAACAGTGATTGAGAATATATAATAAAACATTTACGTAAAATGTGGTACACCTTTAATGAGAAGATAAGGCTAAAAAGAGGCCTAAATGAATTGTAATTTATAAACACACATTTATAAACAAAAACAGGCACACACAAACACAAACAGACACATACACAAACAGACACATACACAAAGAGACACACATACACAAACAGGCACACACACACACACACAAACAGGCACACACAAACACAAACAGACACATACACAAACAGGCACACAGACACAAACAGACACACATACACAAACAGGCACACAAACACACACACAGACACACACAAACAGGCACGCACAGACACAAACAGACACACATACACAGACACACAAACAGGCACACACACACAAATACACAGACAGACACACACACAAAGACACACACACAAACAGGCACACCCACACACACAAACAGACACACACAAACAGGCACACACACACACACACAAACAGGCACACACACACACACACATACAAACACAAATAGATACACATATACAAATAGGCACACACACTGTAGGAAAAAAAATTTTAATTGACAAATGAAAGCAGTTGTTACAGAAGAGAGGTGGTTTGATCCACAGGACAGGATTCTATTCTGTTTTGTTTACTTCTAGTGGAAGAGTGACTGTGCATGTACATATTTACCAGAGCTCCTGTTCCAGGGGGGAGACACACACACGCTCGCTCACACACACACTCACACACACACACACACACACACACACACACACACACACACACACACACACACACACACGCACGCACTCACTCACACACACACACACACACGCACTCACTCACTCACACACACACTCAAACACACACACTCACTCACTCACACGCGCACACACACACACACACTCACTCACTCACACACACTCACACACTCACTCACACACACGCACAGTCACACTCACTCACACACTCACATACTCACACACACACACACTCAAAGACCTCACACACTCACACACACACACTCAAACACTCTCACACACGTTGTATTTTTAGTGAGGCACAGGGTGCTTGGTAACCACCAAGCAGCATAGCCCTGAAAAGCACTCTGACGCATGCTGACATTTTAATTGCAGATCTGGGTGAATCTGAGTGAGCCAACCCCCCTCCCCCACCCCCTACACCGCCCTCCCCCCACCCCCCAGACATCTGTCCGGCTGTAAATAGAGCCTGTGACGAGCTGCGATTACTGTGACCCCGCATTTCCATCTGTCTGTCTGTCTGTGTGTCTGTCCGTCTGTGTGCCTATCTGTCCGTCTGTGTGTCTGTCTGTCTGTCTGTGTGTCTGTCCGTCTGTGTGCCTGTCCGTCTGTCTGTGTGTCTGTCCGTCTGTCTGCGTGTCTGTCCGTCTGTGTGCCTATCTGTCCGTCTGTGTGTCTGTCTGTCTGTCTGTCTGTGTGTCTGTCTGTCTGTGTGTCTGTCCGTCTGTGTGCCTGTCCGTCTGTCTGTGTGTCTGTCCGTCTGTCTGTGCGTCTGTCTGTCTGTCTGTGTGTCTGTTAGTCTGCCTGTGTGTCTGTTTGCCCGTCCGTGTTTCTGTCTGTCCGTCCGTCTGTGTGTCTGTTTGCCCGTCCGTCCGTGTGTCTGTCTGTCCGTGTGTCTGTCTGTCCCTCAGTCGTTTCAGCACAGCGCTGATGCTTCCTCACATCCAGCGCACTCCAGAAATTCAATCTGCACAATCACCACACATTTCTACACATTTATTTGACACGTGCATCTAAAAAAATATGAAACAAAAAACATTACTGAAGATAAAAATCAATAAGAAAACACAGAGGCGAGTTTTGAAAGGTTTCACCTCATCAGACCTGTGATGTTAAGCCTGGCTTGAAACGGGACTGCAGTACAGACGTACGGACGCTCGGAAGTCAGACTGCAGTACAGACGTACGGACGCTCGGAAGCCAGACAGCAGTACAGACGTACGGACGCTCACACCTGGTTGTCCCGCTCAGGTGGCCACACCCTAACACACAAGCTTCAGCTGCAGGTCCGATTTGATCTGATTCAAGCCCCCGTTTGATTGGTGCTGCTCATCTCATCCAATCAGACGGCCGGTCTGCGGAGCAGATCAGGGTACAGGACTTCCCATGAGCCTCTCCTGGCGCAGGGAGATGAGTCTGTTCAGCCAAAGCTCCTCCGCCTCCTCCTTTTCCATAAAGAGCTGCAGACACACACACAGACAGACAGACACACACACACACACACACACACACACACACACACACACACACACACACACAGACAGACAGACAGACAGACAGACAGACAGACAGACAGACAGACAGACAGACAGACACACAGACAGACAGACAGACAGACAGACAGACAGACAGACAGACAGACACACACACACACACACACACACACACACACACACACAGACACACACACACACACACACACACACACACAGACAGGGAGTTAGCACAGATGGAGAGAGAGATTGAGAAACAGCAGAAGAGATAACATGGAGGCTGCAGAGGGAAAGACAGAGAGCATTGTTCTTCTTTTCTAACTTAGCTTCAGCCTCCAAACACACAACAGAGTTGGAGACGTGCAGCGAGCTGCCTCTTTCACTAACCCCTGAATTAAAAATACAGCAAACATTCACTAACCCCTGAATTAAAAATACAGCAAACATTCACTAACCCTGAATTTAAAAAACAGCAAACATTCACTAACCCTGAATTAAAAATACAGCAAACATTCACTAACCCCTGAATTAAAAATACAGCAAACATTCACTAACCCTGAATTTAAAATACAGCAAACATTCACTAACCCCTGAATTTAAAATACAGCAAAAATTCACTAACCCCTGAATTAAAATACAGCAAACATTCACTAACCCCTGAATTAAAATACAGCAAACATTCACTAACCCCTGAATTAAAAATACAGCAAACATTCACTAACCCTGAATTTAAAATACAGCAAACATTCACTAACCCCTGAATTTAAATACAGCAAACATTCACTAACCCCTGAATTAAAATACAGCAAACATTCACTAACCCCTGAATTAAACACACAGCACACATTAGCAGAGAAGGAATCCCCCCCCCCCCCCAATCCTGACACAGTCTGTGCTTTAAAATAGCCGTGAAACACCCACCTGTTTAGTGTGGTGCATTTATGTTGTCTAATTGTATTGTAGTGTCAGGATTATATAACATTCTTAGTTTAATTTAGTTTCACGGTATAGCTAAGGTGTGGTTTGGGACTCATTAAAAGTGTTACTGGAGAAGTGTACAAAGTCCTTTGGTCATTGCACGCACAATGATCACAGTATAACAGTCACGGAACTGGGCAAGTAACTCAGGTTTAGAACAGTGGTTAGAGGACTAGGCTTAACAGTGTGTGCGCGTGCGTATGTATGCATATGTGAGTGGGTGAGCGTGTGTGTGTTGTATATACAGGAGTGTGAACATGGTACGGTGTGTTAGACACACGTGTGCTGGGTGGTGTGTAATCACTGCACACAGATATTAACCCCCCCCAGCGTGCGTATGGGGGGGGGAGCTGCCCGAGCTCCAGAGTCCACAGACCCAGCAGACACACAGCGCCTGTGTTTCTCCAGCCTCTCTGCTTCCTACAGCAGGTTCAGGTGCTGTATCACAGCGCAGAACAGCAGCGCTGGGCTCGGCCACGCCCCTTAATTATTATTCAGAAGGTCTGACTGGACGGTTTGAGGAGACCGGCAGGTGCTGGGCTCCCAGGGTGCACTGGGGTCCTGCTGTGTTCCGCTGGCTGTACTTACGCTGGGGTGGGCCAGGGAGTCGCTGTCATGGTAACGAATGGCTGTAGGGAGACACACCTCCTCTTTCTCAGGGGGCGGGTCAACCTGCTCCACTTCCTGCTTTACCTCCACCGTGTCAGACACCTGGAGGAAGCCAAAGCACCATATGACACTGAATATATACACATATATACAAAATATATACACATACATACACAAACGTACAGAATATATACACATATATACACAAAGATACAGAACATATATGCATATATACACAAACATACAAAATATATACACATATATACACAAACGTACAGAATATATACACAAACATACAGAACATATACACATATACACAAACATACAGAATATATACACATATATACACAAACATACAGAATATATACACATATATACACAAACATACAGAACATATACACATATATACACAAACATACAGAACATATACACATATATACACAAACATACAGAATATATACACATATATACACAAACGTACAGAACATATACACATATATACACAAACATACAGAACATATACACATATATACACAAACATACAGAACATATACACAAATATACAGAATATATACACAAGTATGCAGAATATGCACATATATACTGAATATATACATATATACACAAACATTCAGAATATACACACATACATACACTAATATACTGAATATACACATATATATACAGAAATATACTAAATATATACACATACATATGCCAAACATCCAACATCCAAAATGATGGGCATTAATACGGAGTTGGTCCACCCTTTGTGGCAATAACAACCTCCACTCGCCTGGGAAGGCTTTATGCTGGATGTTGGAGCACTGCTGCAGGGATTTGCTTCCATTCAGCCAGAATAGCTTTAGTGAGGTCGGGCACTGATTGGGTGATTAGGCCTGGCTCGCAAAAGATGCTTCTGCACACTTCAGAATTAATTCTGCCGCTGCTATCAGCAGTTCTGTCATCAGTGAAGACAAGTGAGCCAGTATCTGAGGCAGTGATACATGCTCAAGCCATAACACCCCCACCACCACGTTTCAGATGAGGGGGGTGCTTTGGATCTCGGGCAGTTCCTGTTGGCCTCCACACTTTGCTCTTGCCATCACTCTGATACAAGTGAATCTTGGGCTCATCTGTCCACCAGATCTTTATCCAGAACTGCAGGCTCTTTCAGGCTCTTCCTGGCCACCCTGTTTTTGGCAGCAGCGTAGCCTCAGTCCTTCTGCGTGTAAAGTCTTCTGCGAATAGTAGGCACTGACACGCCTGCCTCCTGAAGAGTGTTCCTGCGGACAGTAGGCACTGACACGCCTGCCTCCTGAAGAGTGTTCCTGCGGACAGTAGGCACTGACACGCCTGCCTCCTGAAGAGTGTTCCTGAGGATAGTAGGCACTGACACGCCTGCCTCCTGAAGAGTGTTCCTGAGGATAGTAGGCACTGACACATCTGCCTCCTGAAGAGTGTTCCTGAGGATAGTAGGCACTGACACGCCTGCCTCCTGAAGAGTGTTCCTGAGGATAGTAGGCACTGACACGCCTGCCTCCTGAAGAGTGTTCCTGAGGATAGTAGCCACTGACACGCCTGCCTCCTGAAGAGTGTTCCTGAGGATAGTAGGCACTGACACATCTGCCTCCTGAAGAGTGTTCCTGAGGATAGTAGGCACTGACACGCCTGCCTCCTGAAGAGTGTTCCTGAGGATAGTAGGCACTGACACGCCTGCCTCCTGAAGAGTGTTCCTGAGGATAGTAGGCACTGACACATCTGCCTCCTGAAGAGTGTTCCTGCGGATAGTAGGCACTGACACGCCTGCCTCCTGAAGAGTGTTCCTGAGGATAGTAGGCACTGACACGCCTGCCTCCTGAAGAGTGTTCCTGAGGATAGTAGGCACTGACACGCCTGCCTCCTGAAGAGTGTTCCTGAGGATAGTAGGCACTGACACATCTGCCTCCTGAAGAGTGTTCCTGCGGATAGTAGGCACTGACACGCCTGCCTCCTGAAGAGTGTTCCTGCGGATAGTAGGCACTGACACGCCTGCCTCCTGAAGAGTGTTCCTGAGGATAGTAGGCACTGACACGCCTGCCTCCTGAAGAGTGTTCCTGAGGATAGTAGGCACTGACACATCTGCCTCCTGAAGAGTGTTCCTGAGGATAGTAGGCACTGACACGCCTGCCTCCTGAAGAGTGTTCCTGAGGATAGTAGGCACTGACACGCCTGCCTCCTGAAGAGTGTTCCTGAGGATAGTAGGCACTGACACGCCTGCCTCCTGAACAGTGTTCCTGCGGATAGTAGGCACTGACACGCCTGCCTCCTGAAGAGTGTTCCTGAGGATAGTAGGCACTGACACGCCTGCCTCCTGAAGAGTGTTCCTGAGGATAGTAGGCACTGACACATCTGCCTCCTGAAGAGTGTTCCTGAGGATAGTAGGCACTGACACATCTGCCTCCTGAAGAGTGTTCCTGAGGATAGTAGGCACTGACACGCCTGCCTCCTGAAGAGTGTTCCTGAGGATAGTAGGCACTGACACGCCTGCCTCCTGAAGAGTGTTCCTGAGGATAGTAGGCACTGACACGCCTGCCTCCTGAAGAGTGTTCCTGAGGATAGTAGCCACTGACACGCCTGCCTCCTGAAGAGTGTTCCTGAGGATAGTAGGCACTGACACGCCTGCCTCCTGAAGAGTGTTCCTGAGGATAGTAGGCACTGACACATCTGCCTCCTGAAGAGTGTTCCTGCGGATAGTAGGCACTGACACGCCTGCCTCCTGAAGAGTGTTCCTGCGGATAGTAGGCACTGACACGCCTGCCTCCTGAAGAGTGTTCCTGCGGATAGTAGGCACTGACACGCCTGCCTCCTGAAGAGGGTTCCTGAGGATAGTAGGCACTGACACGCCTGCCTCCTGAACAGTGTTCCTGAGGATAGTAGGCACTGACATGCCTGCCTCCAGAAGAGTGTTCCTGCTCTGTCAGACAGTTTGGAGGTTTTCTTCATTATGGTGAGAATTCTTAGGTCATGAACTGTAGAGGTCTTCTTGGGACTACAAGGCCCTTTTCCATTGCTGAGCTCACCAGTGCTCTCTTTCTTCTTAATCACATTCCAAACAGCTGATTTTGGTAAACCCAAGGTTTGGCCTGTATCTGTTTTTTTAAAATTATTTCTCAGCCTCATAATAGCATTCTTGACTTCGATTGGCACAACTCTGGTCCTCATGTTGACAAACACCAATAAAGATTCCTCAGGCAAGGAAGAAGTGTGTTAATCAAGTATTATACACACTGCATTATTGTGTGTGTGTGTGTGTGTGTGTGTAGGCACACACGTTTATATGTGTGTGTGTGTGTGTGTGAGCAAAGGCACATGCACACACACATTTGATGTAGTTGGCGAAAGCAGATAGATTTTGTGCATGACTGTACAGTTCAGTTAAAGTCCACAAGGTGGCAGTATAACCATAAGCATGACTTGTATGTGAACAGAATGTGCATGAGGGAAAACCAGGCAGATAACCTGACTCAACCTTAAAATGACCCAAACCGGCCCATTCTGGCCCAAAAAAGCAGGACTAACGGCCCAGGTGTACATCTACAGCGGTGTTACAGTGTTACAGGTAAGAGCCAGTCTCTGTAATGCAGGTGTGTTACAGTATTACAGGTATGATCCAGTCTCTGTAATGCAGGTGTGTTACAGGTATGAGCCAGTCTCTGTAATGCAGGTGTGTTACAGGTATGATCCAGTCTCTGTAATGCAGGT
The DNA here is from genome assembly GCF_018555375.3 of Anguilla rostrata. NCBI lineage: Eukaryota > Metazoa > Chordata > Actinopteri > Anguilliformes > Anguillidae > Anguilla > Anguilla rostrata. Next base: position 40,946,612 of record NC_057944.1, read on the forward strand.
GTGTTACAGGTATGAGCCAGTCTCTGTAATGCAGGTGTGTTACAGGTATGATCCAGTCTCTGTAATGCAGGTGTGTTACAGGTATGAGCCAGTCTCTGTAATGCAGGTGTGTTACAGTATTACAGGTATGATCCAGTCTCTGTAATGCAGGTGTGTTACAGGTATGAGCCAGTCTCTGTAATGCAGGTGTGTTACAGGTATAACCCAGTCTCTGTTTTGCAGAGACAGGGAAATAGAACAGAGATACAGGCCAAACCATAGGCTCACCAAAATCAGCAGTCTGAAACGTCATTAAGAAAGAGCACTGGTGAGCTCTGCAATCGCAGAGCCTGGTAGGCCAAGGAAGAGCTCTACAGCTGATGACCGAAGGCTTGGGCCTGTATGGCTGCCACAGGCACCGGCTCACACTGATGATGTAACTGCTGATGGCAGCAGCAGAATGAATTCTGAAACATTCTGTCTGCTGAAGTTCAATCAAATGCCTCTCAAACGCATTGGACAGGGCTTCAACCTACACCAAGGAAATGATCCCAAACATACTGCTAAAGCAACAAAGGTGTATTTCAAAGCCAAAAAAGTCAGTGTATAAATATAAAAGTGTATAAATATACCCTTAAAAGCTGAGAACCTGCATATTAAGCGCACGTGAATTGTTTTATTACAAATCTAAAATTGTGGAGTACAGAGAAATCAAGAATAAATATGTCTTTGTCACAAAGCTCACTGTACATATGCACACACACTCTCACAAGCAAGCACGCATACACACACACACACATGCTCTCACAGGCAAGCACGCATACACACACAAACACACATACACGCACACGCAAACAAACACACAAAAAGAAAGCATTCAAACGGAATGATTCATTTCCGCTGCGGACAGACGGAATAAAGAGGGAAATGAAATGAAAGGGGGATGAGGCGGAGGAGAGCGGCGCACCTTTTTGCTGTCTCTGCTTGATTTGAAAGCCTGGGCAACAAAAGAGTCGCTGTTGATGGCCTCGATGTCCTGGATGCGACGGACCTGCTCCTCCAGCGATGCCTCCTCTGGGGCGCACACAAAGGAGAGAGAGCGCTCAGCTCGCTCGCCCAAACCCCCCCGCCAGCCGCTAACCCCCGCCCCGCCAGCGGGGGGCAATCTGATTTGGGCGCGCGGATTTGGGCACTTATCTCATTTAGGCTATATGTGCTGCAGGTCTGGGAGAGAGAAAACAGGCAAATAAAACACATTTAACCCCCCCCCCGCTTTCAGCTTCTTCGTTCTCTTATCAGTGGGGTGGGGGGGGGGGGGGGTCTGAATCCTGAGGTCACTGAAGGTCACTCACACTCCGGGGATACTTTTCAGAACCACCTGTCCCAGCACCACACACACACACACACTCACACACACACACACACACGTACACGCGCACGCACGCACACACTCACGCACGCACGCACGCACGTACACGCGCACGCACGCACACACACTCTATAGACACACACACACACACACAGACACTCCTACAGGTCACCCGTGACAGAGCCAGAACGTGTTCTGTTTAATGGCTGACACCTGAACCCAAATCAAACCTGCTGTCCCCGGCTGGGGTTCTAAGGGGTTCTGAGGGGTTCCGCATCCTGAAAGCGGAGCGTGCCACGCACGCCAACGCTGGGGGGGTGGGGGGGGGGGGACAGGTAGCACTTCCCCCACAGCGATCACACACCACCGCCCCATCAAGCTGTTCCAGTCACCCAGCACTGCAACATCCAGCATCCGTCAATCAACCCGTCAGTCAATCAATACCTGGACCGTACTGCCCGCCCACCTGCTTGTCTCTCTGCCCCTCCGAGCTGTCAATCACAGAGCGCTGGACTCGCGCGGAAATGGCGGAGTCCCACAGAGACCGCGGCTTTTTAAGCGTATTCTTATTTCAAATAGTTGCTATTTCAACTTATTGCTCAAGAAAACAAAACAATGGTAGAAATGCACACGGACACGGGAGGCAAAACCACCAATCAGCGCCCCACCCCCCCCCCCGGTGTCTAATGAGAGGAATTAATTTGTGGTTAATGGGAGGGGAGCGGCTGTCGGGCAGGTTTTCCGCGGCTGTGTGTTTAATGAATAAATGAATATTTGTTCCAGTTTCATTCAGTTAGCGGCAGCGATGCACACATTCTCAAACACGCAGCTTTCATTATCCGCCTCGCAACGCAGCGCAATATCAACCCCCCCCGGGGGGGGGGGGGGGGGGGCTCAAAAGTTACTTTCTTTCCTCGGCAGAATTTAGCAAGCGGGTGACAGATGGAATTAGCGCTGGATCGCTGACACGGTGTCGCACAGCGAGAGGGAGAGGAAGTGAACAGGAAGCTGAAGCAGTCTCTGAGCGGGGAGGAGGCCGGCAGGTAAACGCTGGCAGAGCTTCCTGCAGCAGCGCTGGCCTGTCCTCCTCACACCAGCCAGAGAGCTCTGAGCCTAATGCACACGCTACTGCTCTCTGTCAATCATTTACCAGTACTGCACACACACGCGTATGCACACGCACACACACACACACACACTTATACATGCAGGCACACACATGCACACACACGCGTATGCACACGCACACGCACACACACAGACACACACACACACACTTACACATGCAGGCACACACATGCACACACGCGTATGTACACACACACACACACTCACCTACACACACACACACACACTCATACACTCACACACACTTGCACACACACACACACACACACACAGATGTATCAGTGACTCAGCTGCAGGAGAGCAGTCTGCTCAGGATGATGCTCCATTAAAGTCTCATACCTTTTGACAAACACATTATTGGTAGATAAAATGACTTCCATATGCTGTTTGTCAGATGTCAGTGGAAAGATATGTATTTCATAGGAAAATCAAAAATAATGGAGTTTGAGAGAGGCTGGAGCGAGCTGCAGACAGGGAAAATCAATGCCCGCTCCGAGAGGCAGCTCCGCCAGGGCCAAACGCGCGCCCAGAGGTCAAAGCGGATATTTAATATTGACACATTATCCGGGAAATTAATTTAGCGGCCCGAGTCAATTGTCACCGTATTACTAAGAGCTGTCTTCTGCAGGGACGAAAGAGGGAGAGAGAGGAAGGGGAGAGAGTGGGAGAGAGAGGGATGGAGAAAGGGAGAGAGGGAGATGAACATGAAGCTGTTTGGGAAGGGAATAAAAAAAGACAGCTGATAGGTATTCTCGGTTAGAGAGCATATAACAGTAATATTCAAAGATAATCACCACTACTGATACCAATCCCCACTACTATTACTAATCTCCACTACTGTTACCAATCTCCATTACTATTACTAATCACCACTACTGTTACCAATTTCTACTACCATTACTAATCACCACTGTTACCAATCTCCACTCCTATTACTAATCACCACTACTGTTACTAATCACCACTATTACTAAACACCCCTACCGTTACTAATCTCCACTACTATTACTAATCACCACTACTGTTACTAATCTCCACTACTATTACTAATCACCACTACTGTTACCAATCCCCACTACTATTACTAATCTCCACTACTGTTACCAATCTCATTTACTATTACTAATCACCACTACTGTTACCAATTTCTACTACTATTACTAATCACCACTACTGTTACCAATCTCCACCACTATTACTAATCACCACTACTGTTACTAATCACCACTATTACTAAACACCCCTACCGTTACTAATCTCCACTACTATTACTAATCACCACTACTGTTACTAATCTCCACTACTATTACTAATCATCAATACTGTTACTTATCTCCACTACTATTACTAATCTCCACTACTGTTACCAATCTCCGCTACCATTACTAATCACCACTACTGTTACTAATCTCCACTACCATTACTAATCACCACTGTTACCAATCTCCACTCCTATTACTAATCACCACCTTTACCAATCTCCACTACTACTACTAATCAACACTACTGTTCCTAATCTCCACTACTATTACTAATCACCACTGTTACCAATCTCCATTACTATTACTAATCACTACTATTACTAAACACCCAGACCGTTACTAATCTCCACTACTATTACTAATCACCATTGTTACCAATCTCCACTACTGTTACCAATCTCCACTACTATTACTAATCACCGAAACTGTTACTAATCTCCACTACCATTACTAATCACCACTTTTACCAATGTCCACTACTATTACTAATCACCACTGTTACCAATCTCCATTACTATTACTAATCACTACTATTACTAAACACCCAGACCGTTACTAATCTCCACTACTATTACTAATCACCATTGTTACCAATCTCCACTACTGTTACCAATCTCCACTACTATTACTAATCACCACTATGATTACTAATCATCGCTTCTGCATATTGCTCTGGATCGGCAAAATGATTATCATAATAAATAAATAAATAAATAAATAAATAAAGAATGACAAAAACTTTGACTTGCATGTAAGCAGAAAATGACACTTTTTCTTCACAGACTTTGGCGAGTTGTGCTCAGACTGTTTGACTTGCGTTTAATTATCAGTCCGAGTGGAGGAGGAATGTTTACGGACCCCCGGCCTCCCATTGGTCCGTCTCCGGCCCCCCGCAGCCCGGGGGCGAGGGGTCTGATAAACGAGCCGAGCGGGAACCCGCCAGCCCGCCGCGGCCTCCCACCCACCAATCACACACTCATTACCAAAATGAGTCCAGGAACTGTCCAATGAGCAATCTGCAATCAATAACCTATGGCACTTTCTAAATAGCGGTTTGTCCAGGTCATTGATTAAGGGGGGAGGGGGGTAAACTAACAAACAAAAGGCCATTTACTGTAACAGCCCGCCTGAAGGTCTGAGGGCTGTCCGCCAGCAGATGGCGCTATTGAACAACACACGGACGCTTTTCCTGCCGACGCTGTGAACTTGAGTTTGGGAAGGTTTGTGAGTGAGGGAGAGAGCCAGCTGAATATACTGCTGCTGTTGATTAATCCCCGTAATTGAATACACTGCTCCCGTAAACAAAATTAAACTGCTGCTTTTCTTACAAAACAGAAACGCAAAACTGTGGTCGCTGGGCATGCCAGTCACCAGCACCCTGGAATTACACAAACCGCGTTTCCTTTAAGGGCCGCAGAAATCGCCATTAATTATATCACTGACTAGAAATGAAGGAACAAACAATTCAAGCAATCTATTTACACACCGAACACAATCCCTCCAACCGAGCCAGAAAAGAGCGATAACGCTCTGCTGAATTCACTTCTACCTTTCAGACACACAAGCACTCAAACACTGGACCCATCTCTCTCTGTATCTCTCTCTCTGTACGTCTCCATTCAACCTCACAGACACACACACACACACACACACACACACACATACACAAACACACAAACGTACACACGTACACATGTACACAGACACACGTACACGCATATACAGACACGCACACACACTCTCACAGACACACACACACGTACACAGACACACATACACACACACATACACAGACACGCACGCACACACACGTGTACACACACACACACACACACTCTCTCTCTCTCTCCCTGGTGTGGCTCTCCTCTGTCATGTCTATAAGTGCTCTGCCCCCTCCCCCCTCACTGAGATATGTAATTCAATGCTCAATTTACCCTCGTCTCACAGGAGATTTTTTGCCTGCTAATTGATAGAAATTAAGCCATTAATCAAGCCACTAGCCATCATTCAAGCCCGAGAAGATGAATACAAACTTTCATAATAACCACCTTCCCCATTTTAGAGCTCATTAGCATTAATTTTTAATGTAATTATGCTATTCTTTTACGCTGAGATCATAAATTACTGCTCTCTTGTGCTGGCTGGCCTTGTAAAATCCAAAGTAATGCTTTGTAGTCTGATCTTTAAGGCAATTACTGGCTTCTTCAGTCTTTTATCTCTCTGCATTTCCAATAACCTTTTTCCTGATGATTTATTCCCTCGCCCCAGAGCCCCCCCCCCCCCCCACCCCCCCGCTGCTCTCAGAGTTATTTATTTATATTTACCGTCGTTATTGCAGTTATGTCTAAATAAAGATCCTGTCCCCATCCCCTACATTTCCTCATAGCGTAAATGTTTATATAAGCCCCAGAGAGCAGACTCCTGAAGCATCAAAAGCCAGGCTTCTTACACACTGCTGGGGCTTCAGAGCCAGGCTTCTTACACACTGCTGGGGCTTCAGAGCCAGGCTTCTGACACACTGCTGGGGCTTCAGAGCCAGGCTTCTGACACACTGCTGGGGCTTCAGAGCCAGGCTTCTGACACACTGCTGGGGCTTCAGAGCCAGGTCTAACACACTGCTGGGGCTTCAGAGCCAGGCTTCTTACACACTGCTGGGGCTTCAGAGCCAGGCTTCTTACACACTGCTGGGGCTTCAGAGCCAGGCTTCTTACACACTGCTGGGGCTTCAGAGCCAGGCTTCTTACACACTGCTGGGGCTTCAGAGCCAGGTCTAACACACTGCTGGGGCTTCAGAGCCAGGCTTCTTACACACTGCTGGGGCTTCAGAGCCAGGTCTAACACACTGCTGGGGCTTCAGAACCAGGCTTCTAACACACTGCTGGGGCTTCAGAGCCAGGCTGTTTTAAGGTGTGCAGCCATGCTGTAATTGTGCACAATGTCACTATCCTACAAACTTTTTATCATGGTTCTCAGAAATGCTTTTTCTTGGAAAATCATGAAGCTAGAGCAGCATGAACAGCATCAATATAATGCAGTTCCACGAGCTCTCTCCATTTAACATGCTACGCGGAGCGGCACAGAAAGATAAAAAAAACTACAAAGAGTAGGAATTAAATGAAAAGATCCCCAAATGTAAAGATGTCACATGGTCTGCATGCAGGTACAGAAAGAGCTGAGTGTAATGACCTCAATTGCTCGGGCTCCAGCAGGGATTTATGGGTAAAATATTTTTATTGCTTCCTGTAGCCCACACACACAGCACTGGCCAAGTGCTCTGTTCTCTATCACCCACACCCCACACCCACCCCCTTTGACCCCCAAACCCCACACACCTGAATCTACCCATGATGCTCTGCTGCTTGGCGCTGTTAACCTTTCAAGCCGAGTGAACGAACCCTCACCCCCGCAGGTACAGCAGTGCGGTCCAAACTCAGCGCTGGACCCCCCCCGCATGGGCCAGCCCAGTCACGCAGAACCCACGCTCTCACACGCTAAATATAATCACCTGCATTCATATTTCATAACTCAGCTTACAACATGAGTCATCCTAAAAAAAAAAAAAAATAGACATGATTACCCATACAATATTTATGCAGGAGAGAACGTTTATGAATCAAAAGCGATAAGCCTACGCACTGAAAGCCAGAGCTTTGTACATGATGGCATTAATCTAAAGCCGGAGTCTCTCTGCCACACGCTACACACACACACACACACACACACACACACACACACAGCGCAGTAAATCTACTCAAGTGGCCCTGAAACCTTTAACAAAGTGCGGATATTAAAAAGGTGTGCGCCCATGGTCAGGTAATGCTTTCTGACTGCATCGATTAGAGCGCTGACAGCTTCCCATACAGCAGCTGCGTAATGAGCAGCTATTAGCAGCATCGATTTGCTGATTTCAATTGATAGCTAGCAGGCCAGAGCTCCACGTCAATATCTGCATAACTAATACCCAGAATCCCTCAGCCCTGACAAACAAGCTCTCAATAGAGAGACAGACAGTGAGAGAGACGGAGGGGGGGAGATGAAAAAAGAAAATAGAGAAAAAGAAAAAGGGGAGAGGGCAGAGATATTTACACACACACACACAGGTGGCACAAAGCTAATAGTTTACACAGGCAAAGGCAGTGCTGAACTGACTCTGCTTTATACTGGCTGTGCAGTGCTGAAGCTGACTCTGCTCTACACAGGCAGTGCTGAACCTGACTCTGGTTTACACAGACAATGCGGAAGCTTACTCTGGTTTACACAGGCACAGGCAGTGCTGAAGCTCACTCTGGTTTACACAGACAGTGCTGAAGCTGACTCTGCTCTACACAGGCAGTGCTGAAGCTGACTGGTTTACACAGACAGTGCTGAAGCTTACTCTGAACAGAGTGCTTATATGTAATTTACATAAGCAATGTGCACTTACACGCTCATTAAGGCAACAGCAGTGATTTCAGTTGCAATAGCTGCTTGCTTTCTGTGTAACCCAATCAGAGAACATGCAGATCACACAACAACAACGAGAGCAAACAGAACATCAATAATGATGCTAACAGCCCTGTGTGCTAACAGCTGAATCACACATCTGCAGCTACAGCCAATCAGAACAGCTTTCCTGCTGCTATCCAGGACTCAACCCCACAACCTCCTGCAAACCCCAGTGACTGTCGCCCACAGCTGGATTTGGGGGGGCTGGCTGCTGCAGGATGGTAACCATGGCAGCACAGTGGGGTTCCGCGCAATGTCCAGCGTGGCTTTCAGAGGCGCTAACGAAGAGACACGGGCCAGGGCGGCCACACGCGAGCGTGGAACAGGATCACAGAGGGCATGGAACAGGATCACAGAGGGCGTGGAACAGGATCACACAGAGAGTAGAACAGGACCACACTGGGAGTGGAACAGGATCACAGAGGGAGTGGAACAGGATCACAGAGGGCGTGGAACAGGATCGCACAGGGAGTGGAACAGGATCACAGAGGGAGTGGAACAGGATCACAGAGGGAGTGGAACAGGATCACACAGGGCGTGGAACAGGGTCGCACAGGGAGTGGAACAGGATCACACAGGGCGTGGAACAGGATCGCACAGGGAGTGGAACAGGATTGCACAGGGAGTGGAATAGGATCGCACAGGGAGTGGAACGGGATCACACTGGGAGTGGAACAGGATCACACAGGGAGCGGAGCAGGAACACAGAGGAAGTGGAACAGAATCACACAGGGAGTGGAACAGGATCACACAGGGCGTGCAACAGGATCACACAGGGCGTGGAACAGGATCGCACAGAGTGGAACAGGATTGCACAGGGAGTGGAACAGGAACACACAGGGAGTGGAACAAGATCACACGGAGTGGAACAGGATAACACAGGGAGTGGAGCAGGAACACAGAGGAAGTGGAACAGAATCACACGGAGTGGAACAGGATCACACAGGGAGTGAAACAGGATCACACAGGGAGTAAAACAGGATCACACAGGGAGTGGAACAGGATTGCACAGGGCATGGAACAGGATCGCACAGGGAGTGGAACAGGAACACACAGGGAGTGGAACAGGATCGCACAGGGAGTGGAACAGGAACACACAGGGAGTGGAACAGGATCACACTGGGAATGGAACAGGATCACACAGGGAGGGGAGCAGGAACACACAGGGAGTGGAACAGGATCACATAGGGAGTGGAACAGGATCGCACAGGGAGTAGAACAGGATCACTGGGAGTGGAACAGGATCACACAGGGAGTGGAACAGGATCACACAGGTTGTGGAATAGGATCGCAGGGCATGGAACAGGATCACACAGGGAGTGGAACAGGATTGCACAGGGAGTGGAACAGGATTATACAGGGAGTAGAACAGGATCGCACAGGGAGTAGAACAGGATTGCACAGGGAGTGGAACAGGATCGTACAGGCGCACATTTGACAGGGTAAATAATAAATCACATATCAGCGTGCAGCTGTGAGGGAGTGGCTCTGAATGTTAATGGCTCTGCCTGTCTCGGGGGGCACGGGGGGTGGCGTGGGGGGGGGGGGGGGGCACACAAGGGGGGGGGCAGCAGTCGCAGCCAGATGTCCGGAGAGAGCCCCAGAGGAGCAGCTCGCTGGCACAGCAGGTGGTGGAGCCGGACTAATGATGCAGTACCACCCCACACCTGCCCCCCAACACCCCCAAACACCCCCCCCACATGGCCTCCCACTGCACCCAACAGGTTTCTACACACACACACACACACACACACACACTCACGCTCACATACATACATATACACACACCGCACACGCACACAAACACACACACACACAAACACACACACATCCCCTGCAGACAACCTGCAATGAACTTAACAAACATCTCCCAAACTCTACAACTATATCTAAACTCAAAAGAGGAGTCCATATTTTCATACCTGCAGCCTGGATCTAGACTCTGTAGCACAACTGGACTGTACCACACTGCAGCCTGTATATAAACTCTGCAGCAGAACTGTACCACACTGCAGCCTGTATATAAACTCTGCAGCACAACTGGACTGTACCACACTGCAGCCTGTATATAGACTCTGCAGCAAACTGGACTGTACCACACTGCAGCCTGTATATAAACTCTGCAGCAGAACTGTACCAATCTGCAGCCAGTATATAAACTCTGCAGCAGAAGTGTACCACACTGCAGCCAGTATATAAACTCTGCAGCAGAACTGTACCAAACTGCAGCCTGTATATAAACTCTGCAGCAGAACTGTACCACACTGCAGCCTGTATATAAACTCTGCAGCAGAACTGTACCACACTGCAGCCTGTATATAAACTCTGCAGCAGGACTGTACCACACTGCAGCCTGTATATAAACTCTGTAGTGCAACTGGACTGTACCACACTGCAGCCTGTATATAAACTCTGTAGTGCAACTGGACTGTACCACACTGCAGCCTGTATATAAACTCTGTAGCAGGACTGTACCACACTGCAGCTCACTGAACCCCTGCTGGTGCTGTACCATGGTGGAGGAAGAAATGTCATAGTTGCCCTGGTGAATTCTGGGTAGATCTCTGCTCTTCACTCAATAATGAAGCAAATTATGAATTAATTATACAAACATAAGCCCTGACAAAGAGCAGACAAAGCCGCGCGTGGCCAAACAGGGCAGCACTTGAATCTTCAATACAATCCCAATTAATTTCTCTCCTTTTTTCTCTCTCTCTGTCTGTGTCCCTCTCCGTTTCTTTACCTCTCTCTCTCTCTCTCTCTGTCTCCCCCCCTCTCTCTGTCTGTCTCTCTCTCCCTCTCTCTCTGTCACTCTGTATCTCTCTCTGTCTCTTCCCCTCACTCTGTCCCCCCCCTCCCCCTCCGTGGTCCTGATAATGGCGGTGACTCTTCATTATGAAGCTCTTTGTTAATGGCTTAATGGTGTATAATGGAGCGATCTGGGAGCTGGATCAACAAGGGACTCAGAAATCCCTGCGGTGGTGGGGTGGGGGGGGAACAGGTGACATTAAACCACATCTCACTCTGGTCCCGAAAAGCTGCTCCCAAGGAGGAGAATGAGGGACCCCTACCCCTCCCCCACCCCACAAATAAAACCCTGTTGTCTGATTTGATGTGGAGAAGACGATCTGTGTGTGATTCTTGGGCGGTAAAACTCTCTGTTCTGAGAAGGCAGCCTGGTTCAGGAATCAAAAGTCTCCAAACAGACATGAGAACAGTGGCGGATGCCCTGGTGAGGAAGAAAAGGCCAACAGCGAATCGCCGCTGGCACAGCTAGTGGGGACGTCTGGAACAAAAGGGCCCAGAAAACCAGCCCTCACACACCCCGCCCCACACTACAGCACAGAGCGGCACTCACAGACACCCCACACTACAGCACAGCACAGAGAGGCACTCACAGACACCCAACACTACAGCACAGCACAGAGCGGCACTCACAGACACCCAACACTACAGTACAGAGCGGCACTCACAGACGCCCAACACTACAGCACAGCACAGAGCGGCACTCACAGACACCCAACACTACAGCACAGCACAGAGCGGCACTCACAGACACCCAACACTACAGTACAGAGCGGCACTCACAGACACCCAACACTACAGTACAGCACAGAGCGGCACTCACAGACACCCAACACTACAGTACAGCACAGAGCAGCACTCACAGACACCCAACACTACAGTACAGCACAGAGCAGCACTCACAGACACCCAACACTACAGTACAGCACAGAGCAGCACTCACAGACACCCAACACTACAGTACAGAGCAGCACTCACAGACACCCAACACTACAGCACAGCACAGAGCGGCACTCACAGACACCCAACACTACAGTACAGAGCGGCACTCACAGACACCCAACACTACAGTACAGCACAGAGCGGCACTCACAGACACCTAACACTATACTACAGCACAGAGCAGCACTCACAGACACCCAGCACTACAGTACAGCACAGAGCAGCACTCACAGACACCCAACACTACAGTACAGCACAGAGCAGCACTCACAGACACCCAACACTACAGTACAGCACAGAGCAGCACTCACAGACACCCAACACTACAGTACAGCCAGAGCAGCACTCACAGACCCAACACTACAAGGACAGGCAGCACTCACAGACACCCCACACTACAGCACAGCACAGAGCGGCACTCACAGACACCCACACTACAGTAACAGAGAGGCACTCACAGACACCCAACACTACAGTACAGCACAGAGCAGCACTCACAGACACCCAACACTACAGTACAGCACAGAGCAGCACTCACAGACACCCAACACTACAGTACAGAGCAGCACTCACAGACACCCAACACTACAGTACAGAGCGGCACTCACAGACACCCAACACTACAGTACAGAGCAGCACTCACAGACACCCAACACTACAGCACAGCACAGAGCGGCACTCACAGACACCTAACACTACAGTCAGCACAGAGCAGCACTCACGACACCAACACTAAGACAGCACAAGCACTCACAGACACCCAACACTACAGTACAGCACAGAGCAGCACTCACAGACACCCAACACTACAGTACAGAGCAGCACTCACAGACACCCCACACTACAGTACAGCACAGAGCGGCACTCACAGACACCCAACACTACAGTACAGCACAGAGCAGCACTCACAGACACCCAACACTACAGTACAGCACAGAGTGGCACTCACAGACACCCAACACTACAGTACAGAGCGGCACTCACAGACACCCAACACTACACTACAGCACAGAGCGGCACTCACAGACACCCAACACTACACAACAGCACAGAGCAGCACTCACAGACACCCAACACTACAGTACAGCACAGAGTGGCACTCACAGAACCCAACACCACAGACAGAGCGGCACTCACAGACACCCAACACTACAGTACAGCACAGACCGGCACTCACAGACACCCAACACTACAGTACAGCACAGAGCAGCACTCACAGACACTCAACACTACAGTACAGCACAGAGCGCACTCACAGACACCCAACACTACAGTACAGCACAGAGCGGCACTCACAGACACCCAACACTACAGTACAGAGCAGCACTCACAGACACCCACACTACAGTACAGCAAGCGGCACTCACAGAACCAACACTACAGTACAGCACAGGCGGCACTCACAGACACCCAACACTACAGAACAGCACAGAGCAGCACTCACAGACACCCAACACTACAGTACAGCACAGAGTGGCACTCACAGACACCCAACACTACAGTACAGAGCAGCACTCACAGACACCCAACACTACAGTACAGAGCAGCACTCACAGACACCCAGCACTACAGTACAGAACAGAGCGGCATTCATAGACTCAGAAAGGCATGCTGGGTAATAGTGAGAGGCATGCTGGGTAATCGGGAGAGGCATGCTGGTTAACATGCTGGGTGCTTGCGTGTATGTGTGTGTGTTTCCCCAAGGGCTTGATTTTAAGTCATTACCAAACTACACGCCTGGAGAGTCAATGCTTCTGCTTACTGTAGTAATAAACATTATGTATTATGATCATATGGTGCGTGCGTGTGTGCAGGTGTGTGTATGAGGTGCTGAAAACACGTCCTTACAAGTCTCTAAATTCAGCCAGGCCTGTGGAGTGAGCCTGCATATGTTACCATGGTGAAAACAGGCACTTCACAAACGCAGCCGCACCCTCATCCTGCCCCACTCCAGCTGCTGCTCAATACATGCTCATATGTTCTCTATTATAACTCCACTCCAAACTTGAGAGGAGCTATCTGCTCTGATAATCTGCTATCACCACAACTCCAGTGAAACAGCCCAAAAAACAGCAATAATCTAATTACATACATTTAACTACACTACAGTTAACAACATACAACACAATCAAACATCTGTGTGTATGTGTGTGTGTGCGTGCGTGTCTGTGTGTGTGTTTCAGTGTGTGTGCATGCGTGTGCATGTGTGTGTGCATGCGTGTATGTGTGTGCATGTGTGTGTGTGTGCGCGTGTCTGTGTGTACGTTTGTGTGCGTGCATGCATGTGTGCGTGCGTGTGTGTGTGTGTGTGTCTGTGTGTATGTTTGTGTGTGTGTGTGTATGTTTGTGTGTGTGTGTGTGTGTGTTTGTGTGTGTGTGTGTGTGTGTGTGTGCATTTGTTGGGGCAGTCTAGCACACTGAACAGGTCAGCAGATCTTTTATAAATAACTCAGTAATTAGAGAAATCACCCAGACAACTAATTCCTTAATTGATGGAGGTGATTAAAATAAAGATGATGTAATTGGGAGCAGGACAGATTTACTGATGGGCTGGCTCCCCTCTGACCCTCCCACTCAATGACATCACTCAACTCCGTCTGGATGCTCATTGATTTTGTTGTTTTTACCTTTTAACTTCATCTACCGCCCCCCCCCAACTCCTCCCCCACTGATAAAGAACCCACACAGTGGCCCCCACCCACACCCCTCAACCCCTGAACCGTGGCCTAAGAGGGAACCCTCCCTGAATGCGTGACTCTTGTAGAGGGAACCTCACCCCTGAATGCGCTGAGCATTTGGAGTAGGGGAACCCCTCACCCCTGAATGCGCTGAGCTCTTGGAGCAGGGGAACCCCTCACCCCTGAATGCGCTGAGCTCTTGGAGCAGGGGAACCCCTCACCCCTGAAAGTGCTGAGCTCTTGGAGCAGGGGAACCCCTCACCCCTGAAAGTGCTGAGCTCTTGGAGCAGGGGAACCCCTCACCCCTGAATGCGCTGAGCTCTTGGAGCAGGGGAACCCCTCACCCCTGAAAGTGCTGAGCTCTTGGAGCAGGGGAAGGGGTGCTGGTGTGAGGCTGGCCTGCAGTGGGGGTCTCTGTGATGAAGCACAGCCCCCCTGACCTCCAATAACCCCCGTGCATTTTAATACACTAAAGCACCAGCCCAGCCTGCACTCTACCTTATTGAGGAAGAGGAAGCTGGGAGTGTGACTTCACCGAAATTGAACCGCTGCTCAAGATGGCCGCCGCTAACATCACTCATGAGAGGAGCCCCCAGGATGACATCACTTATCCGCCAGGATCGATACGGACACCACCAGCGCACCTGGAGAAAACCCTGACACCTGAAACACTGCAACAAGAGTCAGCCTAACACCTGAAAACACTGCGACAAGAATCAGCCTAACACCTGAAACACTGCGACAAGAATCAGCCTAACACCTGAAAACACTGCGACAAGAATCAGCCTAACACCTGAAACACCGCGACAAGAATCAGCCTAACACCTGAAACACTGCGACACTCACAGAGAGAGCACTGCTCTGACTACACCTATACACACAAAAAACCAGAGAGAAACTTTTGCACGGGGAGCGATGCTGTTGTCAGACGCAGGCGCACGCTGCTCAGGGAAGGACTCCTCCTCCAGGCCTTCCACAGCCAGCCTGAGAACAGTGCAGGTAAATAATAAACACAGTGTACTACACTAACCCACAAACCACCCCACAGCAGCTCAGGAGAGATTCACTCACACTCTTTTATTTTTTACATAAGGCTGAAGGTGCTTCTGATTGGCTGGGAGACACTTCCCTTTAACTGCACTTGAGTTACACCTCATCAGAGTCACATGTGGAGCAGCCCCACCCTGACACACCCCCCCCCACCCCAGGACCACTGGACCAGCCTAATGAGGTGTGACTGAGTCCCTCCCACACAGGAGTCAGCCTCTCTCTCTCTCTCACACACACACACACACTCGCACACACTCGCACACACTCACACACACACTCACGGCTCCTTTCCCACAGTGAAACCTGACCTAAGATGGACCCCCCAAACATGCACCCCTGCCTTGCATACCCCCTAGCGTACTTATGAACTTTACACATCGATAACAATCCAGCGCTTGGGGGGCCATACAGATACCACCCAGGTGGGGGCCTGGACCAGCACCCCCCCTCCCCCCCAGGACCCCCAGCTGCTGACTATGACCGTGAGCTTTTCCATCTGCACAGGTCAGCATCACCTCTTTAAACTAGCACAGGCTCATAACCACACTGCACAGGTTCATAACCACACTGCACAGGCTCATAACCACACTGCACAGGTTCATAACCACACTGCACAGGCTCATAACCGTACTGCACAGGCTCATAACCACACTGCACAGGCTCATAACCACACTGCACAGGCTCATAACCACACTGCATAAAGACACACAGACAGGAACAGGCTCATAACCACACTGTATTAACAGCCCAGTGCACTGCCTCCCTGACAATACATTACTGCACAAAATATGGAACAAAGGCTATTTTAATTGAGTGAACGGCTAGAAAATCACTTTAGCTTAGCGTCAACTAGAGGATCCCCATTGTTTCCGCAGTGTCAGCAGTTAATTGTTACTCTATTGATTGTTGTAGGGATAGAATTCACAGACTACCGGAGTTAATTAATAACTGCAGTCACACCTGTGCATATTCCAGCTTGTATTTTAATTAGGCTGACAAGTTTGCTGAGGAAAGTCACAGATGTGGCTTAAAGTTTGATTAGCATATGCGAACAGGAAGCTCATTATAAGGCGAAACGTTATAAACACATTTGTGTACGAGCAGAGCAGCAGACGAGCATGCAGAAATAAAACAGGCTTAACAGCTAGCATCCACCCACCCAATCCCCTGCCCACACTCAGCGCTAATTCATGATAATAATAATAATAATAATAACGATTTGTTCTTTTTCATATTGTTGTTGTTGTTAGTATTATTATCACAATAATAATAATAATATCTGTTCTTCGCATTGTTGTTGTTACTATTATTATTGTTATTATGAAAAAGAAGAAACAGAATTTTCATTGCATTTTTTAGTGTAGTCCCCTGTGAGAGAAACGGCCACAGGGCTGCATGCTGTCACTGGTGTCAGTGCTCCCAGTAAAAGTTAATATTGGGCAAATCATTTTATAAACGTTATTTGAAGACCCACCTCAGCCCCGCCGTGACCTCAGTTTGAGCGGGACAGATAAGCAGCGGGGACGCAAGCTGGGGGGGGTTCCACACGGAAATGGGGTCATGTGACCCGTACACAGGAGAGCCCTCTGTCAGCAGCTCTACCACACACACACTCACTCACTCACATACACACACACACACACACACACACACACACACCTACACAGCCTACACACACGCACACCTCTCCAGTCATGTCTACACTGTCTGTCGGTCATTGGACAGCGCCCCTCTTGTTGTTATATAATTCAGACGCGTCTGAGGGTTTGGGGAAGGACGCGTTTGGGGTAGCGCGCATTTGGGGAAGCACGCATGCAGTATTATTTAAGGGCAGGAGCAGAAAGGGACTGAATGATGGTCTGAGTAACCTGGCTTGTCTCTGTGTCTGACGGGCCTATTAAAACACAGACTGCGGCGCAGCCTGCAGGCCTGCTTGGCTAATAAAGCAGCTTTAGGAAGGTAATTACTGCCTAAATGTGATTGTAAATGTTTACAGCGGGGTAATGGCATTGTCCTAATTGCTCAGATTACTCATTACAGCAAACAACTGTTCTGAATGAAGCATAATGGCTCCTCGGTTTCCAACCGGGGTGGATTTGTCACTTGTCTGGACAAGACACTGTAGGTCTACAATGACAGGAACCTTCACGTGATAGACCAACCTGCAAACGAGCACGTACACGCCCACTTCATCGTGACTGAATAATTAAGCATAATTTTGCGCATGCGCACAGTGAT
This sequence comes from Anguilla rostrata, assembly GCF_018555375.3. NCBI lineage: Eukaryota > Metazoa > Chordata > Actinopteri > Anguilliformes > Anguillidae > Anguilla > Anguilla rostrata. The sequence goes on from NC_057944.1 coordinate 40,964,548, forward strand.
GAAATAATCGGCGCTTTAGTGAAATAAAAAATAGCTTTCTATATTTATTTAGCAGCGCTTGCTTGTTAAAAGTGAGCAGAGTGAACACGGCCGCGGTGAGAATATTCAGTCTCCATCGCACCCGACACCTGCGCGCGCTCCTCTCGGAGAGATCATGTTCCGCGCGCTGCCGGTTCATATAAAGGAAACAAATTAAAGTGTCCCGCTGATATCTGTGCTCATTTCGCAGCACCTATCATATCGCAGTTTTTTTTTTTTTTTTTAAACACGAGCGGCACGGGTAGGAGAGACAGCACATTATCCACCGACAACAGAGGTCGACCCGGGGTTATTGGATTCTGCCATGCTGCTTCTCTTACTAAACGAGCAGGGAGGAGGGAGGGGGAAGGGGTGGGGGACTTAATCACCCTCCAAGCCTTTTCAAGGGAAAAAAATCAACTTTAAATTTGCGGTGATGAAAAATCAATAAAGCAGTAATTGCTTGGCTTATCACTGCGCGGATGAACAAATTGGGAGGAGAAGGCTGGCGTCCGCGCAGATCTGGCTGCAGCGCGCGGAGTTTCCGGATCACTGGGCCAGAGAGAGAAAGGTCTCCGAGTGATAATTAAATCTTCACACACTGATTTTCTGCCAAATTTATTTCCCGGGGGTACATAACTCTGATTCACTGCTTACAAGCTAGGCATAACTAATCATTTCAACGTGGGGTAACCACAGGAGTGGGAGGGGGTGTCAGAAAAAAAGGAGACAACATTTCAATCAACATACAAATGTAACGATAAAAAACCAGCAAATCTATCGGCTTAAATCAAACCTGTAGAAAATGCATGCACCGTGTACATTTTAATAAAGCGCGTGTTTAAGTGGGAAAAGAGGACACGGAGCGCTGCATGGGTAATTTAATTTTCTGACCGGTTTCCCGTCACCTTAAAGCACTTTCCCGCGCCGCGCCGCGCCGGAGCCGCACTCAATTCATAAGTTTTGGGCGCGCGCACATAAACATGTCAGCAGCGCTCCAAATTATGTCAGTGCAATATGCCGTAAAATGTGCATCCATAAACATACTCAATAATACAACAAATCAATAAAAAACATCATCGCTGAGCCCCAACATGTACACGCGTAAGATGTCTCCGCTTTACTGAAACCCTGAAATGGATGCAAACTGCATTTCCTTTTGATAAAATCACCCTCGGTTTCTTAGGCAGAATATAATTTAAAAAATAAAAAAAAACATTTTTCAAGAGTATAATCAAATTTTTTTGCCACGCAAATTTACACACACACACACACACACACACGCACACTATATATATATATATATGTGTGTGTGTGTGTGAGAGAGAGAGAGGAATACGAGATTTTTTGATGAGAAATGTAGAGTCCAACCTTGCATTTCGGAAATGTCAACATACAGTTTAATATATAATGACATTCTATAATATATAATATTATGAAGCATTACAGAAATGTGAACCTACAGTATCAAGATGAGCACGACCATTCAAACGATAAACCGTTAAAACAGCGTCCCACTCCCTCATAGGCTGCTGCTTGTACATTCTCACCGCCCACGCGGACTGTGTTTTAAAACGCTTAACGGTTTAGTTTTTACGTCGCTCTCCCTTCTTGTAGGGAGGCTTAAAATGATAATAAAACATCTGGTACTTTGAGTTAATACCGCTCGATTAGAGAGACAGGACAAGTGATGTTTACCAGGTGCTGAATTTCTGTGCTTGTCCTTCAAGAAGCGCTGGGAACTGCGGTAATTAAAACACTTAAAGCGGCGCGAGCCCCCGCTCCCCGGTCTGGTTCCGGGGTCAGACTCCTGTAGATTCTAATTTGTGCACCATTTGTATTCATGACAGGAGAGTGCTAAATATTTAACAGCAGTCCGGCAGGAGTTTGTATTGTTGAGCTCGGAGGTCAAATAATTTGATTTCTAGGCAGATTACATTTAGCATCAATGTCCAATCCTTCCTCTCCCCTTTCTTCTGATTCCACGCGTTTATTTTCTTTGATAAGCGGTAACTTAAAGAGACGATATACAGGCATACAGTGATAAACTGCTTCTCATAATCATATGCAAGATATTTTAGACAAAGGAAAATAATACAGAGTACGATGAACATATAAGTAAGACCTCAGCACTGGCGTGCGCGACAGCCGGCCACTCGCAGGAATTTACCCGTTTACTTCATTTAGAAAGTGGCGGCTAATAAGATGGTTTCCAGTTTTTTTCCTCGGTAATAATTGATTTATTTAAAATCTAAAGCACATAATTTATGCACAGAATTAACATTAAATTGGAATTTCATCAAAATATCTCATTGCACTTTACACCGTTATTATAAAATGGTTAATGTAAATACGGCTAAACGGATGTAAATGGAAGCAAAGCTAACCGAAGCCCTAATTAAGGACAGAGAAAATTAAATGCTTTGTCCTTTTTACCCGCGCCTAGTCTCTCCAGCTCCGGGAAAATATCATTTCTGTTGGCTTGTACGTTATTTTCGCTTCTATCTCTGACGCCTTTCCGTCGCACTCGCGCACTCTAAACGCGAGGCCAGAAATCTAATCCCGACACGCGCTGTTTAAGGGTTCTGCCGTGATTGACAACAGAGCTAGTTAAACCGTGATGAGGTGCAAATGGATTCGGGAGGAGGGGGCACCCGTCTGAATATTTAATGGTCACATAATTCCAGAACAGACACACAAACAGGTATACACCAAACCTGTGACCTCCCTGACACACAGTAATTAAAATCAAAAAAGAAAAACGACCATCCTGTCTATCTAGGGAAAATTGTGATTATTTAAAATTTCTGCCTCTGGTCCGCAGCAGAGCAGAGGATGAGGTTTATGGGTCCAGGCTGCTGGAACACTGCTAAGGCAAATCAACCTTTCAAAATGATATAAAAAGGTTAAGAGCATTAAAAGCGATTTGAATAAGAGATGTGTGGATATGCACACACAGAGCAGCATTTTCCCAGCACAAGCCACAAAAACAGGCACTGAAGACGGGGGACACAGTCGCCCCTGTGCCGGGGTGGGACGAGTGGGGGATGCACAGGGACAGGGTGGGGGACACAGTTGCCCCTGAGCCAGGGTGGGACGAGTGAGGGATGCACAGGGACAGGGTGGGGGACACAGTCGCCCCTGTGCCAGGGTGGGACGAGTGGGGGGTGTATAGGGACAGGGTGGGGGACACAGTTGCCCCTGAGCCAGGGTGGGACGAGTGAGGGATGCACAGGGACAGGGTGGGGGACACAGTCGCCCCTGTGCCGGGGTGGGACGAGTGGGGGGTGTACAGGGACAGGGTGGGGGACACAGTCGCCCCTGTGCCAGGGTGGGACGGGGGGTTAATGTGTGTTTGACGCTCAGTCTCCACGGCCGACCCCCTTCACACACTGCCAGCACAAAGAGGGGCAGTGAACAGCCTTAATGAAGCACACTGCTGATCTCTGCACACAAAAGAGCACCTGACTCCCCCCACCTTCTGAAATGATTACCCATGGGGGGTGGGGGTGAGGGGGGTTGCCCATGCGGGGTGGTGGGGTGAGGGGGGTCACCCATGCAGGGCGGGGGGGTATGGGGGGGCGCTCTGTGTGGGGGGGGTTGATAAGGGGGGGGCGCTCTGGGGGGGTTGATCGGGGGGGGTATGGGGGGGCGCTCTGTGCGGGGGGGGTTGATCAGGGGGGTATGGGGGGCGCTCTGTGCGGGGGGGGTTGATCAGGGGGGGTTGGGCGCTCTGTGCGGGAGGGGGGCGCGCTCTGGGGGGGTTATGGGGGGTGGGGTATGCGGGCGCTCTGTGTGTACAAGCCTGAGCTCCTCCTCTCCTCTCCTCCTTCTGCCCCGCCCCCCAGAGACCGCCCCCCACCTCAACTCCCCCGAGACTGCCTGGCCCCACACCCCCCACCCACCCCAACTCCCCCGAGACTGCCTGGCCCCCACACCCCCCACACCCCCACACCCCTCTGCCCAAATTCTCCCTTTCACTCTCTTCAGCTGCACTGCTCTTGGGACATTGCCTCCACCCTTCCTTGCTCCATCTCTCTCCTTCTCTCCCTCTCTCTCTGTCCCGCCCTCTTCTTTCTCTCTCTCTCAAAATTCCAATTTAAATTTAAGCTACTACACTACATCACTATATTACAGGAAAAACATTTGTAAATATTGCCGAAGCATACAGAAATATTAATATTAATACGGATGAATAATCTGCAGACTGTAATTAAGCAAATAAAATGATGTAATACTGAGATCTCAGCAGACAGGCAGGTGAGAGCAGCAGAAGCTGAACTCTACACTGAAGCTGAGCTCTGTGCAGAAGCTGAACTCTACACTGAAGCTGAGCTCTGTGCAGAAGCTGAACTCTACACTGAAGCTGAGCTCTGTGCAGAAGCTGACTCCACTGAGCTGACTCTGCTGAAGCTTCCTGGCCCCCCCCCCCCCCCCCCCAGTACCACAAACCCAGAGAAACGCTGGGCTCAGGATGAAAGACATAGGGTTAGGGTTAGGGGTGCAACTCTGTTTCAGAAATAACCTTACAGGGGAACTCAACAATGCAGCCTGCAGCCACCAGTATATTCTTTTTCAGAAAGAGGGGGGAGAGAGAGACAGAGAGAGAGAGAGAGGGGAAGAGAGAGAGAGACAGCATGAGAGAGAATGTGGAGAGAGAGAGGGAGAGAGAAAGACAGCGAGAGAGAGAGTGCAGGGTGAGAGAGAGAGGGACAGAGACTTAAACAATTTCTTCCGTCGACTGCAAGAATAAAGTGGGTTCGCCAAGCTAATTAAATTTTGCTAGCCTGTCTTTTATCTCAGAAAAGGTCACTCAACTTTAAAGGTCAAGTAGTTTTCAGAAATCCAAAATGCCTGATTCCTTACTAATGGAGAAATGCTAATTAAGCATGCGTGTTCAGTGTGTTCAGCGCGTGTTCAGTGTGTGTTCAGTGTGTGTTCAGTGTGTGTTCAGTGTGTGTTCAGTGTGTGTTCAGCGCGTGTTCAGCGCGTGTTCAGTGTGTGTTCAGTGTGTGTTCAGTGTGTGTTCAGTGCGTGTTCAGTGTGTGTTCAGTGTGTGTTCAGTGTGTGTTCAGCGCTGGTAGTGCAGTTTGGCACCGGTGTTCATATCACAGGCTCTGGTCCCAGTGTCTGATCCAGGCTGATACCAGTATGATTACCCTCACTGACCTGAGGCCTGGTAGGAGCAACAGGTGGTTAGGGGTGTGGGTCCACACTGATCTGGGTCAGTAGAGCAAGACAGGCTGGCATTGGGTGTGGTCAGCGCGTGATCCTGGGTCAGTAGAGATAACAGCTGGCATAGGTTGGTCACACCTGATTACATGTCACGTAAGAGCAAACAGGCTGGACCAGGGGTGAGTCCCCACACTGACCCTGGGCCAGTAAGAGCAAACAGGCTGGCATTAGGGGTGGGTCAACACACTGATCCTGGGTCAGTAAGAGCAAACAGGCTGGCATTAGGGGTGGGTCCACACACTGATCCTGGGTCAGTAAGAGCAAACAGGCTGGCATTAGGGGTGGGTCCACACACTGATCCTGGGTCAGTAAGAGCAAACAGGCTGGCATTAGGGGTGGGTCCATACACTGATCCTGGGTCAGTAAGAGCAAACAGGCTGGCATTAGGGGTGGGTCCACACACTGATCCTGGGTCAGTAAGGGAACGGGACTGCCTGCCCATGCCTGACTTTGCGTGTGCGTGAATCTCTGCATCACGCATGTGAACTCACACTCGCTGGCACACTCACACTCGTTCACACTCTCACACTCGCTGGCACACTCACACTCGTTCACACACTCACTCGCTGGCACACTCTCACTCGTTCACACACTCACTCGTTCACACACTCACCTTCCTCCTTCTTTTTCCGAGCTTCCTCCTCCTTCTTTTCCTTGGCTTTCAGCACCTCATCCGTTTTGGCTGAAAAAGAGAGAGGGATGGAGGGAGAGAGAGAAAGGGATTTTTTACTTTTTTACTTCCCTTTATTAACACTATAAGGAAAAACGTAACCAGACAAACAGACCCAGCCTCTAACCTCCTCCCCACAGCCGCTTGCTTCTGTGATGTCATTTCATTTGTTTCTCTGTCCTATTGGAATTTCTGTTTTGTTCTGTTTAAGTTGGCTGTTTTGCACATGCTCACTCACATGCTGTAAAGTGCTTTGAGTGTGATAAAAGCGCTATATAAATAAAACTAATTATGAATATTATTATATAACTGTTCCATTAACGGCCTAGCATGGTGCACCTAGCATTTCACACCGGAATGAGTGCCTGAAAGGGTGCATTAATATGAGTGAGTGAGTGTGTGTGTGTGTGTGTGTGTGCGAGAGCTTGAGTGAGTGTGTGTGTGTGTGTGTGAGAGTGTGTGAGTGCGTGTGAGTGTGTGTGTGTGTGTGTGTGTGTGTGTGAACTTGAGTGTGTGCACGCACATGTAACGCAGCTACACTGTTCTCTGCTATGGCAGATTCCTCTTCAGAATGCAGTTATCGTTAGCATAATTAAATGCTTAAAGAAATGCACACAGAAACCTCTAAGCGCACACACCTTTCGGCAACAGTGTTGATTCAGTTCTGTTTCTCTTTCCTGCTTTTCTCCAAATAATGAAGACATTAAACCAAGATTAAAAAATGCAGCGCAAAGTATGGAGGGACTATCAATATACCCTGTAAATTAATTAAATCTCTGTTCTAGCACATCATTTATTCTAAAGCATTAATGTCTCCAAGGAGCCATTTTGCTTTATTGCTCTTCTACTAACAGATGAGTGAGTGGAACTGAGCCTGTAATAATGTTATATTTAATGAGCTTAAAGTTTCAAATGAGACCGAGAAACCTACTGCATCCATCTCCACATGTAAACAGGAAGTGTGTGTATCTGAGTGTGTGTGAGCACGCAAGACTTTGTGTGTGTGTATCTGAGTCTGCCTGCAAGCATGTTTATGTGTGTGCGTGTCTGAGTGTGTGTGTGTGTGTGTGTGTTTGTATCTGAGGGTGTATCTGCTTGCAAGCATATGTGTGTGTGTGTGTGTGTGTGTGTGTGTGTGTGAGTGCATGTGTTGTGCGTAATTGTACCAGTCACACTCTAACTGTAGCTGGTTAGCTCTGATGTGCAGGCTGGGTCAGTGTTGGGCACAGTGACTCTGATGTGCAGGCTGGATCAGTGTTGGGCACAGTGACTCTGATGTGCAGGCTGGGTCAGTGTTGGGCACAGTGACTCTGATGTGCAGGCTGGATCAGTGTTGGGCACAGTGACTCTGATGTGCAGGCTGGGTCAGTTTTGGGCACAGTGACTCTGATGTGTGGGCTGGGTCAGTGTTGGGCACAGTGACTCTGATGTGCAGGCTGGGTCAGTGTTGGCCACAGTGACTCTGATGTGCAGGCTGGGTCAGTTTTGGGCACAGTGACTCTGATGTGCAGGCTGGGTCAGTGTTGGGCACAGTGACTCTGATGTGCAGGCTGGGTCAGTGTTGGGCACAGTGACTCTGATGTGCAGGCTGGGTCAGTGTTGGGCACAGTGACTCTGATGTGCAGGCTGGGTCAGTGTTGGGCACAGTGACTCTGATGTGCAGGTTGGGTCAGTATTGGGCACAGTGACTCTGATGTGCAGGCTGGATCAGTGTTGGGCACAGTGACTCTGATGTGCAGGCTGGGTCAGTTTTGGGCACAGTGACTCTGATGTGTGGGCTGGGTCAGTGTTGGGCACAGTGACTCTGATGTGCAGGCTGGGTCAGTGTTGGGCACAGTGACTCTGATGTGCAGGCTGGGTCAGTGGGGTCAGTGTTGGGCACAGTGACTCTGATGTGCAGGCTGGGTCAGTGTTGGGCACGTGACTCTGATGTGCAGGCTGGGTCAGTGTTGGGCACAGTGACTCTGATGTGCAGGCTGGGTCAGTGTTGGGCACAGTGACTCTGATGTGCAGGCTGGGTCAGTGTTGGGTACAGTGACTCTGATGTGCGGGCTGGTTCAGTGTTGGGCACAGTGACTCTGATGTGCGGGCTGGTTCAGTGTTGGGCACAGTGACTCTGATGTGCAGGCTGGGTCAGTGTTGGGCACAGTGACTCTGATGTGCAGGCTGGGTCAGTGTTGGGCACAGTGACTCTGATGTGCAGGCTGGGTCAGTGTTGGGCACAGTGACTCTGATGTGCAGGCTGGGTCAGTGTTGGGCACAGTGACTCTGATGTGCAGGCTGGGTCAGTGTTGGGCACAGTGACTCTGATGTGCAGGCTGGGTCAGTGTTGGGCACAGTGACTGATGTGCAGGCTGGGTCAGTGTTGGGCACAGTGACTCTGATGTGCAGGCTGGGTCAGTGTTGGGCACAGTGACTCTGATGTGCAGGCTGGGTCAGTGGGGTCAGTGTTGGGCACAGTGACTCTGATGTGCTGGCTGGGTCAGTGTTGGGTACAGTGACTCTGATGTGCAGGCTGGGTCAGTGTTGGGCACAGTGACTCTGATGTGCGGGCTGGTTCAGTGTTGGGCACAGTGAATCTAAATGGCTTAATCTCCACTCACTCACTTCAGCTGTATTTACCGGGACTCAGACACACTGCGGCTTGTAATAGATCTCAATTTTTTCTTTTCTTTTTTTAACTCCCCCCCCCCCAGCTTCTCCGCAGTCTCCTGCTCCAGGCCATCACACAAATCAAACTCCCCCCCTCACACATCCCTGTGCCTCTCTGTCAGTCCACCCCCACACACACTCCACACCGGCTTTGGCACGAACGCAGACACTACTTAATTACATAAGCGCATTGTTATTTCTGTCACTCACAGGGATAACGTGGACTCACACACGCGTGTCCTGGGTGCACACAACAACACGCACACACACACACGCACGCATGCACACACACACACGCACGCACACAAGCACACACACACGCACACACACACACGTGCATGCACACACACGCACGCATGCACGCACGCACGCACGCACGCACGCACGCACACACGCACACACGCACACACACATGCACACACACACACGCACACACACACGCACGCACACAAGCACGCACACAAGCACACACACACGCACACACACACACACACATGCACACACACACGCACACACGCACGCACACAAGCACCACACACACACACACACGCACACACACACATGCATGCACACACGCAAGCACACACACATGCATGCACACACACACACGCATGCACACACACACACGCACGCACACACACACACGCAGCTGTGTTTCCGGGGCGACCGGCGGCTGGGAGCCGTGCGATGGACTCGGGCGATAAAGCGGAGCGTGGGAAAAGGGCGAAAGACCTCCCCTTCATCTGCGCTCCACTCCGCACCGGCTGCAGGGGCACAGCGAAGCGGAGCTGCCGCTCAAATCCAGTCCTGATCACCCGTGTTACAGCGTCGGGGCCCACAGAACAGTGCTAATGTCTGATTCAGACGATCCCGGCCCGGCCCGATCAGCCCGGCTCATTAGAGCACAATTTAATAATGCAAACATCAGGTGCAATCCCGCGGCCTCCATTATCAGCCCTGAGATTGATGGCCTGCACGGAGCGCACAGGCCAAGCGGGTGCAATTTAGATTCAATAAAGCAGCAGCCACAATTAGATTTATCTCTTACAGTGGGCTAGTTTGCTATTTCTTACTGATTTCCTATTACTCTTTAGAAAGAACAATTCATCGGTATAATACAGAGCCGAGCAGGTCACGGGCCTCGCAGCGACGGTAAAGGAAACGTGAGATGTGAGATTAAATTCCAGGATGAGCAACAAATTGTGTTGTACGAGCTTAATGCAGGCAAAACGGAGGCTAATCTAATTCCGCACTCTCAATGGGCCAGTTTTCTGTGCACTAAAAACGCATTTTATTACTCCCAGAAGAAAAAGAAGGGACAAAGGGGCAGGTCCTCACAAGTCATTTCTGTAAAAATGTAAAATTCATACGGTTCAGGGGTGCTGGGCTTACTTATACAGGCTAGCCCATGAGTATGTGTGTGAGTGTGTGTGTGTGCGTGTGTGAGTGTGTGTGTGCGCGTGTGTGAGTGTGTGTGTGCGTGTGTGCGTGTGCGTACATGTGTGAGTGTGTGTGTATATGTGTGTGCCTGTATGTGTGCGTGTTTGTTTTTGTGTTTACTCCACCCCAAACACACCCCCACCTGACCCCCCCCCCCCGCCCTTGGGCACGTGTCTGAAGGCCAAACTGTTACTGCAACTGAAAAGAATAAAAACTTTGGCAAAAATGCAGAAACTAAAATTTGAGAAATCTTTCTGAAAAACACCTTCCCTCCCCCGTGTGAAACAGAATAAAAGCCATTAAAATTTTGGCTGATTCTTTTTCGATGTTCTGTAGATTTCCCAGGATACATTTCACCTGGCGGTGCAAAATAATTAACGTTGAAGAGATAACAGTGACTAGTACTGCACACCAGCAGGAAGAGGAAATCAAGTGTACGCAGTGAGTGAAAATATGTTTAACTGGGGAAAAACAGAGATTGGAGTAAAGTGGACAGAGATGAGACAGAAAGACGAAAATCACATTTGGGAAGTTCACCACTGTTATTCTGAAGATCGTTTCCTGTGCTCATTTTGTCAGGAAGCTCTTGTTTCAGAATCACATCAGAGAAAGAAAAAGAGAGAGAAAGACAGAGATAGAGAGAGAAAGAGAGAGAGAAACAGAGATAGAAAGAGAGAGAGAGAGAGAGAGATGACCGAAACACACCCCTTTCCTTCCCCAGGAGCCTCGAACCCTGCACCTCCCCACCGAGTCTACAGACCCCCATCCCCACACCCACTCCTCCCAAAAAGCCACGCCGAGGAGCGTTGGGTTGAGCAGCCCCCTCCACCCCAAACCCACCCCCCCCCCCTCCCCCCGGCCGCCAATCAGAGGGAAGCGCGGTCGTCGGGCGAGGAGGAAGCGTGATAAATCACACGCACGCGGCACGACAAACACAATATCAGAGCCCGCGCCCGCCATCGGAAAAATGTCCCTTTGAATCAGGAGCACACTTTACACCCCAGGTACGGTGGCCCACCCCAGCCCAGCCCAGCCCAGCCCAGCCCCGCGCTGCACGGGCCTAAACCAGCGAGCAGCAGAGGAACAGAGACACACAGAGGAGAAAAAGCACAGTATTATCACCCATTAAAACAAAGTTAACCTGCTGGCCTTCTGAGAGTATATTCAGCTGCACTAAATGCAGTTAGCGAGGCAGTTTGGAATAATGAGGGCACGAGGTTAAACACCTGCAACTCCACGCGCAGTACCGCGGCCCGCCACTAGGTGGCACAGTGCACTTCTCGCATGAGGAGCCGGCCGCAGACTTCAGACCCGAAGCAGTGTGTAACTGTATATACGGAATAGAGGAGACCTATTAAAACCAGTTCATGTTCATCTTGTAAGGCATAATTTGCTACAGGGACATTACAACTTGCGCATGAATTCAATTTGTTTAAATGATATAAATGAGTATTTAAACAAAAAATAATAAAAACCTCACAGCAAATAGTAACACGTATAAAATCGCGAAAAAAAAAAACGTTTTAAGAAAAAAAACTTAAAACACGCATTTGTTTTAAATGCCGATTACATTAAGCAATATGCGCCAACAATACACTGCCTACAGCCTAAGACACGGACCAGGGTTACGGGAAATTAAAAAAAAAATAAACGCCGGAGTTCGAACGAAACTGTAGGAACAGTAGCTTCAGCTCTAAAAAGGACAATTACTGCACTCTTCTAGTTTTTAATGAGATTTTACCAAACACTGTCAGAAGCAAGTAGGACTTAAATGATATTTATAAAATATTAACAAACAAAACAATTAGAGGAGATATCTTACAAATTCAATAAATTATTCATAAAAAAACGTCTCACTGGATGTTATTTCCTGCTCTCTGTTCCGAAGATTCCTCGCGGAGAAGATCAATTACAGAGTACACTGTACTTTTACGCCACTATGATGATCAATTACATACCGCGAGCGGCCTCTTGTCCTCGCGGTGCGGTTTAAGCATCAAGAGGAGGCTAAATAATAATCAGAAACAGAAATGATATTAATTTCAATTAGAAGAATCAAGGCCTGATGCGCGCGAGACTATAAATATGCAGATTCCACGCAGGAAAGAACTCAAATTAATTAAAACAATTTCTGAAACAGGCCGCTCGCTTTTCATTCTGGATTTTTGGCTGAGGGCAGTAACGCCAGGGGAAACGCCAACGCCCCCCTCCCCCCTTTCCCTCCCCCATGCACAGTCCGACTATCTACGTTTTGATAAAATATTAAACTTTTTGCTATAGGTGCTTTTCATATACAGAAAGCAAAGACGTGTCTCGTTTATGAGACTGATTAAAGATGATTTATTTAATTATCAGATACAATATTGAAGGCAGCAGTTCAGATCTGCAGGAGACATCACAAGTTCTCAGCTGTTTTATTCATGATTCCTTTTCTCATGTCCAAAGTGAAAAAAACCTCAAGGATTTATTCACCAGCGTCATTAAGATCCCGTGCTTTATATTTCAGTGCCATTAAGATCCTGTGCTTTATATTTCAGTGCCATTAAGACCCTGTGCTTTATATTTCAGTGCCATTAAGACCCTGTGCTTTATATTTCAGTGCCATTAAGACCCTGTGCTTTATATTTCAGTGCCATTAAGACCCTGTGCTTTATATTTCAGTGCCATTAAGACCCTGTGCTTTATATTTCAGCTGAAGAGCCCAGCTGGGCTGCAAAGGGGCTTCACACAGCACAGTCAGTACTGCAGGGTGCAGGTCAATGTCAGTGTCAGTGCTGCAGGGTGCACGTCAGTGTCAGTACTGCAGGGTGCAGGTCAGTGTCAGTGCTGCAGGGTGCAGGTCAGTTTCAGTGCTACAGGGTGCTGGTTAGTGTCAGTACTGCAGGTCAGTTTCAGTGCTGCAGGGTGCAGGTCAGGGTCAGTGAGTGTCAGTACTGCAGGGTGCAGGTCAGTGTCAGTGCTGCTGGTCAGGTCAGTGTCAGTACTGCAGGGTGCAGGTCAGTGTCAGTGCTGCAGGTCAGTGTCAGTAGTGAAGGGTGCAGGTCAGTGTCAGTACTGAAGGGTGCAGGTCAGTGTCAGTACTGCAAGGTGCAGGTCAGTGCCAGTGTCAGTACTGCAGGGTGCAGGTCAGTGTCAGTGCTGCAGGTCAGTGTCAGTACTGCAGGGTCCAGGTCAGTGTCAGTGCTGCAGGGTGCAGGTCAGTGTCAGTACTGCAAGGTGCAGGTCAGGACAATCCCTCACTAATATTAAGTTGCCTTCCAGATCACCTACAGCTGGAGAAGGGATTCTGGGACAGCAGGGGAGGACTGGAGGAGCAGGAAGTGGTAAACGTAAGTCTCCAGATTGGAACTGGCCAGCTTCTTATCATCTGCACTTGTTATTTACAAACACACACATTCACAAATTAATATGAATTAACACTGGCCTGGAAAATGCTTCTCCATTCCTCAACCTGACGTCAGTCCCTCTCTCTCTCTCTCTCTCTCTCTCTCTCTCTCTCTCACTCTGTGTGTTTCTCTCTCTTTTTATCTACGCACCCCTTTCTTCCGCTGCGGCATCCATCTGCCCCCCACCCCCTCGTACCCCCCCGTACCCCCTGTTCCAGCGCCCCGCTGCGGCAGGGACCGGGCCCTTTCAGGCGCTACACATGGGCAGTAATGTGATTTGGGACTTTGAGTGGGAGCTCCGCCCGGGACAATGGGACGGGGGCCAGGCTGAAAGGCCGAGCTGGCAGCCATTGTGCGGCAGGACGGGGGGGCTCTGTCGCGACCCCCCCAAATGAAACACAAACTCAGGGGCTAATCACCCCCACAGACGCAGCCCGGCCACTTACAAGAGAAAGGAGGGCGCCCCGAACCCTCCCCCCCCCCAGCGGGGCACAGTGGGGTTCTGGGTATCAGTTAACAAACCAGAATAACAACAGAAGAAGCTTGGTGGTCCGGATTGTGCTCAGTGAAGCGGCCCCCTTAACACGGCAGGGCGGCGCGCGCTCCAACACCGACCCCAGGTCCGCGGGACAGCCCGCGTTTCATCTCCCACACAAAAACCCCGCAGAGAAAGGCCCGCGCAGGACCGCTATCGCCCCCTCTGCCCAAACCAGCCCGCACCACAAACAGGGCTATTCACAGCACACACCACAGCATTCCAGCACCTTCTGTAACGGAGGGAGAGAGAGGGGGAGGGAGGGAGGGAGAGAAGACAGAAGGAGGGGTGAAAAAAGACGAAGAGAGGAAAGAGAATAAAAAGGAGGGAACACAAAAGAGGAGGTAAGTGAGAGAAGCGGAGGGAGGGAGAGAGGGAGGAAGGGAGAGAGAGAGGCGGAGGGAGGGAGAGAGGGATGGCAGCAGGAAGGCGGTGCTGAAATAAAGATGGCGCACGGGGGCTTGGCCAAGGCGCCGCAGCGTACTCCCAACTCTCCTTCCCGCCACTTACCGCTGATCTTCATCACTTTGCTTAAAATATTGATAATCAATTAGCGCTACGTCTGTTTTGCTACAGAATGTGTGTCACGGCGCATCACGCTGTCGGAGCCAATTCAGCGCTCATTCAAAGTTAATTTCTGCAGGGCTGCTCAGCCTTTGGAGGAGTCATTAAGCGGGAAACAGCCTCGGGCGCCATCACCTATTCCCTTTCATTAGGGCGCGCCGGAGAAGGTGAGAGAGATTATTAGAACTTTGGAATGATCACAAAGCGCTGCGCGGCCTGTCAGATCCCCCCTGCGTGTAATTCATCTGCCCGTCCCCACAAAGCGGCGCCAGGGGTTGGAGACGGACATTATTCATGAACATCTGCGGCTCGCCCGGTATTCCACACACACCCGGCCGCCATGAAAAGGAGCTGCCCCTTTGACTTCAAAATTAACATGCCAGGGAAAAAATTAGGCCCAACTTACATTTAAATTATTTTGCGTTTGGCTGGGACTCAAGCGAGTGTGTGTGTGTGTGTGTGTGTGTGTGTCTGTGCATGCATGCGTGCGTGCGTGCATGTGTGTGTGTCTGTGCGTGCATGCGTGCGTGCGTGCATGTGTGTGTTTGTGTGTGTGTGTGTGTGTGCGTGCATGCGTGTGTTTGTGTGTGTGTGTGTGTGAGTGTTAGTGCAGTAGATGGATTTGGCAGTTCCATTCTGGTATTTAGTACAAAAGAAAAACACCCTTTAATTACCAGGACTTTTAAAAGAGTAATACAAGAAAAAGAGAGCCAGAGGAGAGAGGGGAGGGGTAAAAAGCAGGGAAGGAGAGATGAAAAAGGAGAGAAGGAGAGATAAAGAAGGGCCCCAGGTTTGGGCAGGCTCCTGCTCACCTGGTCCCAGGTAAACAGGTCAGAGATCTGATGGGTGTTTGTGTGCATGAGCTAGTGAGCCTGGAACTATTCTCTCACTCAGCAAACCCAAGAGCAGCCTCTTCACAGATCAACTGCCGCCAGAGATAAGACTAACAAACCAACAAACCAGACAAACCATCAAACTAACCAACCAACAAACCAGCAAACCAAAAAACCGACATATTAAAAAAAACCAACAAACCAACAAACCAGACAAACCAAAAAGTCAGACGCAGTCAGCCTCAGAGTGACTAAGGAGACGCAGTCAGCCTCAGAGTGACTAAGGAGACCAGCAGCCTAGAGTGACAAGAACGCAGTATCCTCAGAGTGACTAGGGACGCAGTCAGCCTCAGAGTGACTAAGGAGACGCAGTCAGCCTCAGAGTGACTAAGGAGACGCAGTCAGCCTCAGAGTGGCCGAGGAGACGCAGTCAGCCTCAGAGTGACTAAGGAGACGCAGTCAGCCTCAGAGTGACTAAGGAGACGCAGTCAGCCTCAGAGTGACTAAGGAGACGCAGTCAGCCTCAGAGTGACTAAGGAGACGCAGTCAGCCTCAGAGAGACTGACTGATGAGGAAAGAAATGAAGGGATTAGATTCATCCCAGCCCTGTAATACACACGGTAAGGGCTGTTATCACCGGGTGACTGGGGGACAGCTGCCACACGGACACATTCAGCTGCCCCTACACAACACCAGAGCATCTAATACAGCACAAAAAACACACCACAGTTCAGCACGCCAGGACTTAACTGGCTGAACCTGAACAACACTCATAATCCAATCTGGAGAGGTCACTGGCCGAGAGGACAGAAGAGAATCCGTCTGACTACACGAGCATTTCTTCCTGGAGAGCAGCACTGAGCGGATGGCTTTTTAAAGGTTTCCTTTAAACAGCATGGAAGGAAAATCAGTGCTTTTGACAGGATCAGAAGAAGGAGCTGGGCAGAGAGGGTTTATTGCGAATGGCAGCGCAGGCTTATCCTCCCAGTTCCTGCTAAACTGGAGCTGACAGCTTTGTCAGGGAATCTGAACGGCTGCGTGGCGGGGCGGAGAGTCCGGACTCTTCGGCTTTCATCTCGGACTGCACGCGCTCCAAAGCCTGCGAACTGAGCCAGATGGCTGGATACATCCACCCGTCAAACCCAGAGCGACCTCCTGCCAGGCCAGGCAAGCACCAGGAGCACGCGTGTCCCGCCCCTCTTTCAGAGAGCACCACAGCAGTGAGCGCTTGTTCTCACAGACTATTTCAGGAGGGAGGGGCACGTCCAGCACGTGCCCCAATTCCGGGGGGGGGGGTGTATGAAATGAATCTTCATCCCTTCTCTGTCAGGTTAATATCAGACGCACAAAGCGCGTGAGTAATTAACTCCGGGAGAAGCTGCCGCTGAACACTGCTGAACACTGCTGAACATCGCTGAACATTGCTGAACACTGCTGAACATCGCTGAACGCCGCCCACTCCGCAGCGCCCAGATCACACCCACACAGGGCGTCTGAATCGCATGGCGCTGTAAAACCCCATCACTAAGCCCCACTGTTCTGTACAACAACACAATTAGACCCCCCCTTCATCCTGGAGCCGGGGCGGGGCGGGGCAGGGCGGGGCGTCAGCTGACTAATTCCGCCTGACGGGCTCCGCACACTGGGGATGACGCCATACAGCACACTGGCGCCAATAACAGCCTGGGCTGCCAAACGCACAGGGATGCTGTCCCATAAAGCAACAGGGCGCTGGCCCAGTACAGAGGGGAGATGTCCAGTAACACCGGGGTGTGGCAGAACCACCTGGGCTGACGCCCAGTAACAGCACACTGGGGATGACTGTCCCAATAACAGCACACTGGGGCTGACTGCCCCAATAACAGCACACTGGGGATGACTGTCCCAATAACAGCACACTGGGGATGACTGTCCCAATAACAGCAACCAGGGGCTGACTGGCCCAGTAACAGCACACTGGGGATGACTGCCCAGTAACAGCACACTGGGCTGACTGGCCCAAACAGCACACTGGGGCTGATGTCCATACAGAACTGGGTGACTGGCCCAGTAACAGCACACTGGGGTGACTGGCCAGTAACAGCACACTGGGGCTGACTGGCCCAATAACAGCGGGGTGTGGTGGGGGGGGGTGGGTGATGCCAATAACAGCACTGGCGCTGTCCCGTCGAGGCTGACTGTCCCAGTAACAGCACACTGGGGCTGACTGGCCCAATAACAGCACACTGGGGCTGACTGTCCCAGTAACAGCACACTGGGGCTGACTGGCCCAGTAACAGCACACTGGGGCTGACTGGCCCAGTAACAGCACACTGGGGCTGACTGGCCCAATAACAGCACACTGGGGCTGACTGTCCCAGTAACAGCACACTGGGGCTGACTGTCCCAGTAACAGCACACTGGGGCTGACTGGCCCAGTAACAGCACACTGGGGCTGACTGGCCCAGTAACAGCACACTGGGGCTGACTGGCCCAGTAACAGCACACTGGGGCTGAAAATGCTCTCAGCCTCAGGTGTGTCAGGGAAAAGTATTCTCAGTCGGCGTGTGTGTGTGTGTGAGCGTGTGTGTGTGTGTGCGTGTGCGCGTACGTGTGAGTGTGTGTGTGTGTGTGTGAGAGTCTGTGTGAGTGTGTGTGTGTGTGTGTGTAAGAGGGTCTCTCTCTTGTCTCTCGTTACCCTGTTTGGAAGTCTCTAATTGAGTCTTGGAGTCTCTGAGCTCTGGCACTGTCCCTGTGGGGTGCTAACGCGGTGGGGGGGGTGTGGGGGGGGGGGGCGGGGGGGAGTAATTACTATCTGCACTCTGAGGGTCCTTCACCAAGGGGGGGTTGGGAGGGAAGGGCAGAGGTCCTGCCAAGTGACTGTTAACAACTGGAGGGACGAGAAGCGGCCTCGCTCACCGCCAGAACCAATGAGCTTTCTGCTCCTAAGGTAGAGTCCCCGCCAGAACCAATGAGCTTTCTGCTCCTAAGGTAGAGTCCCCGCCAGAACCAATGAGCTTTCTGCTCCTAAGGTAGAGTCACCGCCAGAACCAATGAGCTTTCTGCTCCTAAGGTAGAGTCACCGCCAACAGACTTTCTGCCCAATGAGTCTTGTCTGCTCCTAAGGTAGAGTCCCCGCCAGAACCAATGAGCTTTCTGCTCCTAAGGTAGAGTCCCCGCCAGAACCAATGAGCTTTCTGCTCCTAAGGTAGAGTCACCGCCAGAACCAATGAGCTTTCTGCTCCTAAGGTAGAGTCCCTGCCAGAACCAATGAGCTTTCTGCTCCTAAGGTAGAGTCACCGCCAGAACCAATGAGCTTTCTGCTCCTGAGGTAGAGTCCCCGCCAGAACCAATGAGCTTTCTGCTCCTGAGACAGAGTAACCGCCAGAACCAATGAGCTCTCTGTTCCTGAGACAGCCTCACCACCTGAACCAATGAGCAGGTGGTTATAAACACTAATGTAACAGTTGTGTGACTGCAGGTGTTTGGTCTGGGGGGGGGGGGGGGTTAGTTGGGGGTTGATGACTGTGTTGGGGAGCACCAGGCCAACCCCCCCAGGGTGCGGGTGAGCCCTGATACCCCATGGGGGCCCAGCTCCCATCCTGAAGCGCAGTACACCACCCGCCCCAATCCCCCCCCCCCCTCCACACCCCCCAGGTCTGCTACCCCGTATCGATCCTCCTTTAAACCTCCTGAATAATAAATCGCAACCCCCAAAAACCCAACAGGGGGGCAAAACTGGCTTAAACCCCTTTAATTACATCATCGCTGAAAGGAAATCATTGATCAACAGCATTATGGGAAATTAAACTGCCCCCAAAACTGGATCAAAGTCAATGGAGCGGCTTAGCTGGGTCTCTAAGGCCCCACCATGGGGATTAGCACTACACACTCACACACACACACACACACACACACACACACACTCACACACACACACCACACTCTCACACACACACACCACACACACACCACACACACCACACCACACACACCACTCACACATCAACACACACACACACACCACACCACACACACCACACACACACACACACACACACACACACACACACACACACACTCCACACCACACTCACCACACACACTCACACACAACACCACACACACACACACTCACACACACACAACACCACTCACAACACACACACACACACTCACACACACACACACTCACACACCACACACACACACCACACACACACACACACACACCACACACACACATACACACACACACACACACACACACACACTCACACACACACATACACACACTCACACACACACACACACACACACACACACACTCACACACACACACTCACACACACAATACCACACACTCACACACACACACACACACACACCTCACACACACACACACACACACTCTCACACACACACATACACACTCACTCACACACACACTCACACACACACACACACACACACTCTCACACACACACATACACACTCACACACACACACACACACACACACACACACACATACACACACTCACACACACACACACACACACACACACACACACACACACACACACACACACACATACACACACACACACACACACTCTCACACACTCACACACACATACATACACTCACTCACTCACTCACACACACTCACACACACACACACTCACACACTCACTCACACACACACACTCTCATACACTACACACTCACACACACACACACACACACTCTCATACACTCACACACATACACACACACACACACACACACACACACACACACTCACACACACTCACACACACACTCAACTCACTCACACACACACCACTCTCATACACTCACACACACACATACACACTCACACACACACTCACACACTCACACACTCACACACACACTCACTCACTCACTCACTCACTCACTCACTCACTCACTCACTCACTCACTCACTCACTCACTCACTCACTCACTCACTCACTCACTCACTCACTCACTCACACTCCAGTGCAGTGTGCACACGCATGCGTGTCCTGTGAGCTCTTAGCTGACCTAAATCCTAAAAACAACAAAGCAACACCAGCCACTGCCCCCCCCCCCCCACCCATACACACCTCCCCTTCATCTCCTGCTTTCCTCAGACAACCCCCCCACCCCTCCCCCATTTCTGTTTGAAGTAGTGAAGACTGCCTGTGGGGTGGGGGGGTGGGGGGGGGGGGCACCCCAGGACACCCCGCAGGGAGAGGTGTGGGTGTATACAGAACAATGCAGGTTAAGTACCGTGCTCAAGGGTACAACGCCAGTGTCCTACCGGGGAATCGAACCTGCAACCTTTCGGTAACCAGCCCAGGACTTCACCGTTATTCTACACATGAGGACTGAACACAGTCATCAACATGGCAGTGTGTGATCACAACTTCCTATAGCTTCCATGTGTCAATCGCATCGTAAGCCTTAAACCAGTCTTTTAAAAACGAGTCCATTACTGTGGTGTGAAAAGTGTGAACACACGTGAGACTGCGCTGAGTGAACACACGTGTGAGACTGCGCTGAGTGAACACACGTGTGAGACTGCGCTGAGTGAACACACGTGTGAGACTGCGCTGAGTGAAAACACGTGTGAGACTGCGCTGAGAGAACACGCGTGAGACTGTGCTCAGAGAACACGCGTGTGAGACTGTGCTGAGAGAACACGTGTGAGACTGTGCTCAGAGAACACGCGTGTGAGACTGCGCTGAGAGAACACGCGTGTGAGACTGTGCTGAAAGAACACGCGTGTGAGACTGTGCTGAGAGAACACGTGTGAGACTGTGCTCAGAGAACACGCGTGTGAGACTGTGCTGAGAGAACACGCGTGTGAGACTGCGCTCAGAGAACACGCGTGTGAGACTGTGCTGAAAGAACACGCGTGTGAGACTGTGCTGAGAGAACACGCGTGTGAGACTGCGCTCAGAGAACACGCGTGTGAGACTGTGCTGAAAGAACACGCGTGTGAGACTGCGCTGAAAGAACACGTGTGAGACTGCGCTCAGAGAACACGCGTGTGAGACTGTGCTGAAAGAACACGCGTGTGAGACTGTGCTGAGAGAACACGTGTGAGACTGTGCTCAGAGAACACGCGTGTGAGACTGTGCTGAGAGAACACGTGTGAGACTGTGCTGAGAGAACACGCGTGTGAGACTGCGCTGAGAGAACACGCGTGTGAGACTGTGCTGAAAGAACACGCGTGTGAGACTGTGCTGAAAGAACACGCGTGTGAGACTGCGCTCAGAGAACACGCGTGTGAGACTGTGCTGAAAGAACACGCGTGTGAGACTGTGCTGAGAGAACACGTGTGAGACTGTGCTCAGAGAACACACGTGTGAGACTGCGCTGAGAGAACACGCGTGTGAGACTGCGCTCAGAGAACACGCGTGTGAGACTGTGCTCAGAGAACACGCGTGTGAGACTGTGCTGAAAGAACACGCGTGTGAGACTGTGCTGAGAGAACACGTGTGAGACTGTGCTCAGAGAACACGCGTGTGAGACTGTGCTGAAAGAACACGTGTGAGACTGCGCTCAGAGAACACGCGTGTGAGACTGTGCTGAGAGAACACGCGTGTGAGACTGCGCTGAGAGAACACGTGTGTGAGACTGCGCTGAGAGAACACGCGTGTGAGACTGTGCTGAGAGAACACGCGTGTGAGACTGTGCTGAGAGAACACGTGTGTGAGACTGTGCTGAGAGAACACGTGTGAGACTGCGCTGAGAGAACACGTGTGAGACTGCGCTCAGAGAACACGTGTGTGAGACTGCGCAGAGAGAACACGCGTGTGAGACTGTGTTGAGAACACACGTGTGAGACTGCGCTGAGAGAACACGCGTGTGAGACTGCGCAGAGAGAACACGCGTGTGAGACTGTGCTGAGAACACGCGTGTGAGACTGCGCTGAGAGAACACGCGTGTGAGACTGTGTTGAGAACACGCGTGTGAGACTGCGCTGAGAGAACACGCGTGTGAGACTGCGCTGAGAGAACACGCGTGTGAGACTGCGCTGAGAGAACACGCGTGTGAGACTGCGCTGAGAGAACACGTGTGAGACTGCGCTGAGAGAACACGCGTGTGAGACTGCGCTGAGAGAACACGCGTGTGAGACTGCGCTCAGAGAACACGCGTGAGACTGCGCAGAGAGAACACGCGTGTGAGACTGTGTTGAGAACACGCGTGTGAGACTGCGCTGAGAGAACACGCGTGTGAGACTGCGCAGAGAGAACACGCGTGTGAAACTGTGCTGAGAACACGCGTGTGAGACTGCGCTGAGTGAACACTTGTGAGACTGCGCTGAGTGAACACGCGTGTGAGACTGCGCTGAGTGAACACGCATGAGAGACTGCGCTGAGAGAACACGCGTGTGAGACTGCACTGAGAGAACACGCGTGTAAGACTGCGCTGAGAGAACACGCGTGTGAGACTGTGTTGAGAACACGCGTGTGAGACTGCGCTGAGAGAACACGCGTGTGAGACTGCGCTGAGTGAACACACGTGTGAGACTGCGCTGAGTGAACACGCATGTGAGACTGCGCTGAGAACACGTGTGTGAGACTGCGCTGAGTGAACACATGTGTGAGACTGCGCTGAGAGAACACACGTGTGAGACTGCGCTGAGAGAACACACGTGTGAGACTGCGCTGAGTGAACACTTGTGAGACTGCGCTGAGAGAACACACGTGTGAGACTGCGCTGAGTGAACACTTGTGAGACTGCGCTGAGAACACGTGTGTGAGACTGCGCTGAGAACACGTGTGTAAGACTGCGCTGAGTGAACACGCATCATGGCACTGCAAACATGAAAGGAGAGAAAAAAATCAGACAAATAAATGAAATAAAAATGAGAAAAGGTGCAGTTAGGAGAGCAGCTTCAGCGGAGTCTCTCCAGGGAAGCCAGACTCAGCTTTCCGCCAACTTCAAAGCTGTTCGGACACACCCCCTCCCCCCCGCGCGGATGACAGGTACGGACAGCGCGCTTTACCGCGTGATGAGAGACTGCGCTGTCTGAGCTGCAGCCACAGCAGAGCCAGTTCAGCACAGGTACCAGGAGAATCAGGCAAGTTCCTTTAATCTGAACGCCACAGT
Organism: Anguilla rostrata; assembly: GCF_018555375.3. Taxonomy (NCBI): domain Eukaryota; kingdom Metazoa; phylum Chordata; class Actinopteri; order Anguilliformes; family Anguillidae; genus Anguilla; species Anguilla rostrata. Next base: position 40,987,989 of record NC_057944.1, read on the forward strand.
GCCGCGCTCTCCGAACCAACCCAACACTAACGGTTATCAATTACCAACGAACGCGCGCGTTCACACACACGCACACGCACACGCACTCGCACTCGCACACGCTCACACACACTCACACTCACGCACACACACACGCACTCGCACTCGCACACGCTCACACACACTCACACACCTCACACACTCACACACACACACGAGGGGAAAGGGGACAAACAGGCTTCAGCAATGCAATCTTCAGTCATCCTGTCTGACGCAACTGGAGCCGGACAGACAGACAGACAGACACACGACTGGCTCAGCCAATCACTGCTCTAAACCGCTGTTCTAGGGACAGCTCAGCCAATCACTGCTCTAAACTGCTGTTCTGAGGAACGGCTCAGCCAATCACTGCTCTAAACCGCTGTTCTAGGGACGGCTCAGCCAATCACTGCTCTAAACCGCTGTTCTAGGGACGGCTCAGCCAATCACTGCTCTAAACTGCTGTTCTGAGGAACGGCTCAGCCAATCACTGCTCTAAACTGCTGTTCTGAGGGAAGGCTCAGCCAATCACTGCTCTAAACCGCTGTTCTAGGGACGGCTCAGCCAATCACTGCTCTAAACTGCTGTTCTGAGGGAAGGCTCAGCCAATCACTGCTCTAAACCGCTGTTCTAGGGACGGCTCAGCCAATCACTGCTCTAAACCGCTGTTCTGAGGGACAGCTCAGCCAATCACTGCTCTAAACTGCTGTTCTGAGGGAATTTCCACACCCATTTTCTGTCACCGGGGAAAAACTCGGGACAGAAATAAGACTGCGCTATACAGCGGGGGGTGGGGGTGCTTTTGGGGAGGGGTAAGATGGTTTATAGAACCCTTATCAGAGGATCTTAAACGCAGGTGATTACACACGCGTGAGCCCAGCCCACAGACAGGCGTCTGTAATGCAGAGATAAAGCAGCTTCAGTCTGAATAGAGCATTCAGGGAGAGAAAGGAGACATGCAGGAAACACAGAGGGCAGATTACAGTCTTAAAGTGTACGCAGAATCACACCTATACAAACACACACTGCCCAAGCATCAGCTCTGCTCCAGCACTCCGGATATACACCTTCAGCCGCTAAGCTAAATGGCTAACTCAGCCTTATCAAAGGGCCCAGCAGCAGCAGCAGCCAAGAGGAGAGGTTTACACGCGCAGGCCAGGAAGGAGAGGCGGAGGAGGGAGGAAAGCAGAGGCGGAGGAGAGAGGGGAGGAGAGGGGGAGGAGGGGAAATCCGGCCCTAATCCCACAGCCCTAATCCCGAGGGTTTAATGGGGAGGATTAGACATTTATGGGAGAGGTGCATCCCTGGTCTCGGGGTGCTGTAGCGGGGTTTACCAGCTCAAAGCCAGGCTGTGTCACAGCAGCCGAGAGGCCAGGGGATTTAACACTCGCCTCTCTGCTGTGCCCGAGAGAACAAGTTCTGAGTTTGGTTCTGTGGGGGATCCCCGCTCTGAGTTTGGTTCTGTGGGGGATCCCTGCTCTGAGTTCGGTTCTGTGGGGGATCCCCGCTCTGAGTTTGGTTCTGCAGGGGATCCCCGCTCTGAGTTTGGTTCTGCAGGGGATCCCCACTCTGAGTTTGGTTCTGCAGGGAATCCCCGCTCTGAGTTTGGTTCTGCAGGGAATCCCCGCTCTGAGTTTGGTTCTGTGGGGGATCCCCGCTCTGAGTTTGGTTCTGCGGGGGATCCCCGCTCTGAGTTTGGTTCTGCGGGGGATCCCCGCTCTGAGTTTGGTTCTGTGGGGGATCCCCGCTCTGAGTTTGGTTCTGCAGGGGATCCCCGCTCTGAGTTTGGTTCTGCCGTGTGATCAATCTCACAGACAGAACATCGATAGCGGTGTCATGCTTGTGCGGAGCGATTTGTGATTTTTGATTGTGTACAGCAGATTCACCACCAAATAAAGAGCAGGGGCTGAAAGAGAGACCTTTCTCTCAAGGGCTTCAGAGAATGGAGCCCAGCCAACCCTATATATAAACAACCAATCACACCACCCCCTGTTTATAACCAACCAATCACACCACCCCCTGTTTATAACCAACCAATCACACCAACCCCTGTATATAGCCCACAAATCACACTGAAATCAAGAGTGTGTGAAATTAACAGTGTGAGTGTGTGTGTGTGTGTGAAATATGCGTATGTATAAAATTAAGAGGGTATGAAATTAACAGTGTGCTTGAAATTGCATGTGAAATTAAGAAATTAAGAGTGTAAAATTCAGAGTGCGTGAAATTTAATGTGTGAATTTTATTGTGTGTGAAATTTAGAGTGTGAAATTTAGTGTGTGTGAAATTTAGCATGAGTGAAATTTAGTGTGTGAAATTTAGTATGTGAAATTTAGTGAGCAATTCAGAGTGTGAAATTTAGTATGTGAAATTTAGTGAGCAATTCAGAGTGTGAAATTTAATGTGTGTGAAATTTAGATGGGTCTGAAAGCCGATATCAGAAATGACAGGTGTCTAAATATTGTCTGCATATGCCTGCATGTATGCGTATGTGCATTTCTTTGCATGCATGCATGCACACGCATGTCCTAGCGTAAGTATGTCCTATTGTATGTGTGTGTGTGTGTGTGTGTGTGTGTGAGTGTGTGTGTGTGTGTGTGTGTGTGTGTGTGTGTGTGTGTGTGTGTGTGTGTGAGTGTGTGTGTGTGTGTGTGTGTGTGTGGGTGTGTGAGTGTGTGAGTGTGTGAGTGTGTGTGTGTGTGTGTGTGTGTGTGGGTGTGGGTGTGTGAGTGTGTGAGTGTGTGTGTGTGTGTGTGTGTGTGTGGGTGTGTGAGTGTGTGAGTGTGTGTGTGAGTGTGTGAGTGTGTGTGTGTGTGTGTGTGTGTGTGTGTCTGTGTGCATGCATGTCTTAGTGTGAATTTGTATGAAAATAACTAACGTGGCCAGAGTGGCAAGGCGAAGCAGAACGGCGAAGCTGTGAGGTCCAGAGTAATACTCTGCACACGCTCAGTTAGCATGAGAGACAGACGGGGAGGAGCTTATCGTGCGAGACAGAAGAGGAGGAGCTTAATGTTTATTGTGAGGGACAAAAGGGGAGGAGCTTAAGGTTCATCGTGAGATACAAAAAGGGGGGTGGAGCAAGCGAACAAGCACACAAGTGCAACCAGCCAATCAGCACAGCCTGTTCAGCGGCTCTGCTGTCTGTACTGCTGTCTGTCTGACTGTTGGTCCCGCCCCCCCAGTGCTGAGAGAGGCGGTGCACTAATTTGCTGCTGTTCAGCGTTAAAAAAATTAATTAAACATCAACATGAAATATTGCAGAGGAGCGAGGGAGACTCATGGCATGGGACGGCGGTGAGCGGGGGGGCGGGGCAGGCGGTAGGGGCGTAGCGAGGGCGGGTGTAGGGGGCAGGTGTAGCGGGGAGCGGCGTAGCAGGGCGGGTGTAGCGGGGAGGGTAGCGGGGGGTGGCAGGGCGGGCGAGCGGGTGTAGCGGCGGGGAGCGGCGTAGCAGGGCGGGGTAGCGGGCGGGGTGTAGCGGGGCGGGGTGTAGCGGGGAGCGGCGTAGCGAGGAGCGGGGAGCGGCGTAGCGGCGTAGCGAGGAGCGGGGAGCGGCGTAGCGAGGAGCGGGAGCGTGTAGTGGGAGCGTGTAGCGGGAGCGGCGTAGCGGGGCGGGGTGTAGCAGGGCGTAGCGAGGAGCGGCGTAGCGAGGAGCGGGGAGCGGCGTAGCGGGGCGGGGTGTAGCGGGGCGTAGCGAGGAGCGGCGTAGCGAGGAGCGGGGAGCGGCGTAGCGGGGCGGGGTGTAGCGGGGCGTAGCGAGAGCGGCGTAGCGAGAGCGGGAGCGGCGTAGCGGGGCGGGGTGTAGCGGGCGTACGAGGAGCGGCGTAGCGAGAGCGGGGCGGCGTAGCGAGAGCGGGCGGGGTGTAGCAGGGCGGGGCGTAGCAGGGCGGGGTGTAGCAGGGCGGGGTGCAGCAGGGCGGGGTGTAGCAGCGTAGCCGGGCGGGGTGTAGCCGGGCGAGGTGTAGCGAGGAGCGGCGTAGCGGGGCGGGGTGTAGCAGGGCGGGGTGTAGCGGGGCGGGGTGTAGCGGGGAGCGGCGTAGCGGGCGGGTGTAGCAGGGCGGGGTGTAGCGGGGCGGGGTGTAGCGGGGAGCGGCGTAGCGGGGCGGGGTGTAGCGAGGAGCGGCGTAGCGGGGCGGGGTGTAGCAGGGCGGGGTGTAGCGGGGCGGGGTGTAGCGGGGAGCGGCGTAGCGGGCGGGGCGTAGCGAGGAGTGGATCCACACGCCGCAGAGCGCTACATCAGGGACCGCCGCCGGCCCACAATCAAAAAATGATTAAAACCCAGTTTGGCGCGGGGCAGGCATTAATCAGGACGCGTAATAAATCCACGCTCCTCCACCACAGCGCATTAGTCACACGGTTTTGTCTGATAATGACAGCGCCGAACGCTGAAGCGAGGTGGAAGGGGTCAATCATAAACTCATCAAATGCTTCATTTCATTTCTTAATTTAGACAAACACAATTTGTTTATGGGAAAGATATCAGGTGCTGAGGAGCAGAGCATGGTGGTGAAGCAAGGCTCCATTAATCTGGCCTGATTATACACCGCTCCATTAATCAGGCCTGATTATACACCACTCTCCGGCTGTTTATTCTCATTTCATTCATTTCCATCAACAGAGAGAACAGCGCAGAACGCGAGCGAGCGGACCTGGGAGGGGCTAATTACACGCACGCTAGACACAGCGCTGATGGATGAGCCGGCAGACTGAAACAAAAGGGCTTCTATCACACCAATCCCAGCCCTGCACCTGCAGATACAGGAACAGGCTCTTCACCTGCAGATACAGGAACAGGCTCTTCACCTGTAAACACAGGAACAGGCCCTTCACCTGTAAATACAGGAACAGGCCCTTCACCTGCAAATACAGGAACAGGCTCTTCACCTGTAAATACAGGAACAGGCCCTTCACCTGCAGATACAGGAACAGGCCCTTCACCTGCAAACACAGGAACAGGCCCTTCACCTCTAAATACAGGAACAGGCCCTTCACCTGCAAACACAGGAACAGGCCCTTCACCTGCAGATACAGGAACAGGCCCTTAACCTGTAAATACAGGAACAGACCCTTCACCTGCAAATACAGGAACAGGCCCTGCACCTGTAAATACAGGAACAGGCTCTTCACCTGTAAATACAAGAACAGGCCCTTAACCTGTAAATACAGGAACAGGCCCTTCACCTCTAAATACAGGAACAGGCCCTTCACCTGCAAACACAGGAACAGGCCCTTCACCTGTAAATACAGGAACAGGCCCTTCACCTGCAAATACAGGAACAGGCCCTTCACCTGTAAATACAGGAACAGGCCCTTCACCTGTAAATACAGGAACAGGCCCTTCACCTGTAAATACAGGAACAGGCCCTTCACCTGTAAATACAGGAACAGGCCCTTCACCTGTAAATACAGGAACAGGCCCTTCACCTCTAAATACAGGAACAGGCCCTTCACCTGTAAATACAGGAACAGGCCCTTCACCTGTAAATACAGGAACAGGTCCTTCACCTGTAAATACAGGAACAGGCCTTCACCTGTAAATACAGGAACAGGTCCTTCACCTTAAATACAGGAACAGGCCCTTCACCTGTAAATACAGGAACAGGCCATTCACCTGTAAATACAGGAACAGGTCCTTCACCTGTAAATACAGGAACAGGTCCTTCACCTGTAAATACAGGAACAGGTCCTTCACCTGTAAATACAGGAACAGACTCTTCACCTGTAAATACAGGAACAGGCCCTTCACCTCTAAATACAGGAACAGACTCTTCACCTCTAAATACAGGAGCAGACTCTTCACCTCTAAATACAGGAACAGGCCCTTCACCTCTAAATACAGGAACAGGCCCTTCACCTGTAAATACAGGAACAGGCCCTTCACCTGTAAATACAGGAACAGGCCCTTCACCTGTAAATACAGGAACAGGCCCTTAACCTCTAAATACAGGAACAGGCCCTTCACCTCTAAATACAGGAACAGGCCCTTCACCTCTAAATACAGGAACAGGCCCTTCACCTGTAAATACAGGAACAGACTCTTCACCTCTAAATACAGGAACAGGCCCTTCACCTGTAAATACAGGAACAGGCCCTTCACCTGTAAATACAGGAACAGGCCCTTCACCTGTAAATACAGGAACAGGCCCTTCACCTGTAAATACAGGAACCAGGACACCTTACCTGGTAAAACAGAACAGGCCCTTCACCTGTAAATACAGGAACGGCCTTCACCTGTAAATACAGGAACAGGCCTTACCTGTAGATATGCGAGGACGGTCTTCCTGCCTAATACGGAACAGTGTGTGGTCCTTAAAATGACAGGTGTAGTGTGTTGCCTGTGTGTAAACACTTAGGAAAGTGCCTACTTCAATGCATGGACGTGGATTTGCACAAAACTGTGCCTATAATCAGAATTTTGGCGTGTGTGTATGTATGCAGTGAGTGGTGTGTAGTGCTGTGTGTTGGTAGCTTATGAGTGTGTGTGTTATGCATATGGCTGTGTGTAGTGAGTGTTGTATGGAGTGTGTGTGGTGTGTGTTGTGTAGTAGTGTGTGTGTGTGAGTAGTGTGTATGTGTGTGTGTGTGTATGGATGTGTGTGTGTTGTTTTGTGTATTGTGTGTGTGTTGTGTTGCAGTATGTGTGTGTGTGTGTGTGTGGTGTGTGTTGTGTGTGTTAGTGTGTGGTGTATATGTGTGTGTGTGTGTGCGTGTAGATGTGTGAGTATGTGTGTGTTGTATGTGGTGTTATGTGTGTGTGTGTGTGATGGTGTGTGTGTTGTGTGTGTGTGTGTGGTGTATATGTGTGTGTGTGCGTGTGTGTGTGTATGTGTGTGTGTGTGTGTGTGTGTGTTGTGTGTGTGGATGTGTGTGTGTGTGGTGTTGTGTGTGTGTGTGTGTGTGTGGTGTGTGTGTGTGTGTGTGTGTGTTGTTGTGTGTGTGTGTGTGTGTGTGTGTGTGTGTGTGTGTGTGTGTGTGTGTGTGTGCAGTTGTTTGTCTGTGTATGGTGTGTGTATGTGTGTTGTGTGTGTGTGTGTGTGTGTGTGTGTGTGTGTGTGTGTTTGGGGAGGGAGTCACGCTGCTCCTCTTTACTGTGTTCAAACAGCAGCTGGTGAGCTCTTGAAACGCTGTGTTGTGAGCGCGCTCAGATGCAGACGGAATCATTCGGAGCTTTCTGTGGTATTTAGCGCCACATGCTCCTCTCCTCGTACCCCAGCCTCAATATGCAACATTTCCATAACTGAAAAAGAGAATATTTTTAATTTGCTGTTTTCCATAATTTCGCAACATATGGTGCAAACGATTTTGATGCAAATGCATGTGCTAATTATTTGCAGACCAGTCATTGAAGTTGAATGAAAGCAAAATTTGCAATCACCTTAAATTTTGCTAAGAATTTACTGTTAAGTAAACTTTGCTAAGTAATTAAATTACACAGGCCTGTGGGCTCGTGCACAGATCCATGTGGAAGATACAGATAACACCCGTGCTGAACACACACTTCTACTCCTACAAACACAAAATCTCTGCACACCATAGTAAGCCATCTGCTAAAGCATGTGTGTCCAAATGACCATACACTGCCCAAAATACCCAAACATCCGAGCAGCATTCACACACACGTTCCACATGAAGCTGCGTCATCTATAAGACTGCTATTACCAGTGCTAACACGAATAAAAACAGGATTCAATCACGCAGAATTCCTGGCAAAGAACAGAAGCCATTTCTGGACAAATGAAGCTCTGCTGTGTTATTTGCTGGTGATCCGTCTCCAGCAGCATCCTGCCCTCAGTGTGCCTGTCACTCTGAGCCCAGGCCAGGCTAATATGGCTAAGTGTACCTCTCAGCCTCCTGATTAAAGCTGATTCCAGCGCAGCGCGACCAGGGCCCGCCAAAGCCATAATTATGACTCCTGACCAGAAGAGTGAGGTAATCGCACATAAATCTCACAGATCAATAGCTGCAGTCACTAAATTACAGGCCTTCAACCACAATTAGCTTCCTTAAAACAGACAGGCCACCACAAAGGCCAGTCCACCTTAAGACAGACAGGCCACCATAAAGGCCAGACCACCTTAAAAAGGACAGGCCACCTTAAAGAGGACAAGCCATCTTACAAAGGATAGACCACCTTAAAAAGGACAGACCATCGTAAAAAGGACATGCTACCTTAAAGAGGACAAGCCATCTTAAAAAGGACAAACCACCTTAAAAAGGACAGACCACTGTCAAAAGCCTAGCTTTGAAATGAAAGTCACTGGTTTTTCCTTTGTTTACATATTTTTAAACCAGAACACAAAAAATACTGAGCAAAATTACATAAAATAAAAAACCCTTTCATGCCCAAGTCCATCAAGCGCTTATGTCATGGATTTACCCACAAATGCCGCACAGAGCCTGACAGAGAAAAACTCAGTACTTCACCACTTATTTACCGTACTAAGTGATTTATTCACTGGCCGCTTTTTAAGCACTCACCAGATCAATCAAAATCAGCACATTGCAAGAACAGTAAAAAAAATAAATAAATAAAAAAAAGGTTAGTGATGCATGTGTGTGTGTGTGTGTGTTTGTGTATGTGTGCATGTGTGTGTGTCTGTGTGTGTGAGTGTGTGTGTGTGTGTGTGTGAGAGAGAGTGTGTGTGAGAGACATGAAAAAGGACACAAGGCCAGTTTCTGACATCTGACCTCTAAAACTGAAGGGTTACCATAGTGACAGCTCTTTTTTCTGAAAATCTCAGGTAGAGCAGCACAAACAGGCAGCAGGTCAGCGTCAGTCACACAGACTGCCACCTTCAACACACAGTTACTCCAGACACACAGACCAGAGGGAGGGAGGGGGAGGGAGGGAGAGAGAGAGGCACACAGGGAGGGGGGGTGGCGTATCTCCCTCAACCTTGTGAAGCGGGGTGCAGGACCCTAAACGCACGCGTTCCCC